>NW_027288733.1:0-300000 GCF_037038585.1 Patagioenas fasciata
TCCAAATCTAAACTAACCCCAAATCTAAACCTAAAATCTAAACTAACCCCAAATCTAAACCTAACCCCAAATCTAAACCTAACATCTAAACCTAACCCCAAATCTAACCTAAATCTAAACCTAACCCCAAATCTAAACCTAACCCCAAATCTAAACCTAAAATCTAAACCTAACCCCAAATCTAAACCTAAAATCTAAACCTAACCCCAAATCTAAACCTAAAATCTAAACCTAACCCCAAATCTAAACCTAACCCCAAATCTAAACCTAAAATCTAAACCTAACCCAAATCTAAACCTGAAATCTAAACCTAACCCCAAATCTAAACCTAAAATCTAAACCTAACCCCAAGTCTAAACCTAAAATCTAAACGTAACCCGAAATCGAAACCTAACCTTAAATCTAAAACCTAAAATCTAAACCTAACCCCAAATCTAAACCTAAAATCTAAACCTAAAATCTAAACCTAAACCCAAATCTAAACCTAAAATCTAAACCTAACCCCAAATCTAAACCTAACCCCAAATCTAAACCTAAAATCTAAACCTAACCCCAAATCTAAACCTAACCCCAAATCTAAACCTAAAAACTAAACCTAACCCCAAATCTAAACCTAACCCCAAATCTAAACCTAAAATCTAAACCTAACCCCAAATCTAAACCTAACCCCAAATCTAAACCTAAAATCTAAACCTAACCCCAAATCTAAACCTAACCCCAAATCTAAACCTAAAATCTAAACCTAACCCCAAATCTAAACCTAAAATCTAAACCTAACCCCAAATCTAAACCTAACCCCAAATCTAAACCTAAAATCTAAACATAACCCCAAATCTAAACCTAAAATCTAAACCTAACCCCAAATCTAAACCTAAAATCTAAACCTAAAATCTAAACCTAACCCCAAATCTAAACCTAAAATCTAAACCTAACCCCAAATCTAAACCTGAAATCTAAACCTAACCCCAAATCTAAACCTAAAATCTAAACCTAACCCCAAATCTAAACCTAAAATCTAAACCTAACCCCAAATCTAAACCTAAAATCTAAACCTAACCCCAAATCTAAACCTAACCCCAAATCTAAACCTAAAATCTAAACCTAACCCCAAATCCAAACCTAAAATCTAAACCTAACCCCAAATCTAAACCTATAATCTAAACCTAACCCCAAATCTAAACCTAAAATCTAAACCTAACCCCAAATTTAAACCTAACCCCAAATCTAAACCTAAAATCTAAACCTAACCCCAAATCTAAACCTAACCCCAAATCTAAACCTAAAATCTAAACCTAACCCCAAATCTAAACCTAACCCCAAATCTAAACCTAAAATCTAAACCTAACCCCAAATCTAAACCTGAAATCTAAACCTGACCCCAAATCTAAACCTAAAATCTAAACCTAACCCCAAATCTAAACCTAAAATCTAAACCTAACCACAAATCTAAACCTAAAATCTAAACCTAACCCCAAATCTAAACCTAAAATCTAAACCTAACCCCAAATCTAAACTTAACCCCAAATCTAAACCGAAAATCTAAACCTAAAATCTAAACCTAACCCCAAATCTAAACCTAAAATCTAAACCTAACCCCAAATCTAAACCTAACCCCAAATCTAAAACTAAAATCTAAACCTAACCCCAAATCTAAACCTAAAATCTAAACCTAACCCCAAATCTAAACCTATAATCTAAACCTAACCCCAAATCTAAACCTAAAATCTAAACCTAACCCCAAATCTAAACCTAACCCCAAATCTAAACCTAAAATCTAAACCTAACCCCAAATCTAAACCTAAAATCTAAACCTAACCCCATGTCTAAACCTAAACCCAAATCTAAACCTAACCCCAAATCTAAACCTAAAATCTAAACCTAATCCCAAATCTAAACCTAAAATCTAAACCTAACCCCAAATCTAAACCTAACCCCAAATCTAAACCTAAAATCTAAACCTAACCCCAAATCTAAACCTAACCCCAAATCTAAACCTAAAATCTAAACCTAACCCCAAATTTAAACCTAAAATCTAAACCTAACCCCAAATCTAAACCTAAAATCTAAACCTCACCCCAAATCTAAACCTAACCCCAAATCTAAACCTAAAATCTAAACCTAACCCCAAATTTAAACCTAAAATCTAAACCTAACCCCAAATCTAAACCTAAAATCTAAATCTAACCCCAAATCTAAACCTAACCCCAAATCTAAACCTAAAATCTAAACCTAACCCCAAATCTAAACCTAAAATCTAAACCTAACCCCAAATCTAAACCTAACCCCAAATCTAAACCTAAAATCTAAACCTAACCCCAAATCTAAACCTAACCCCAAATCTAAACCTAAAATCTAAACCTAACCCCAAATCTAAACCTAACCCCAAATCTAAACCTAAAATCTAAACCTAACCCCAAATCTAAACCTAAAATCTAAACCTAACCCCAAATCTAAACCTAACCCCAAATCTAAACCTAAAATCTAAACCTAACCCCAAATCTAAACCTAAAATCTAAACCTAACCCCAAATCTAAACCTAAAATCTAAACCTAACCCCAAATCTAAACCTAACCCCAAATCTAAACCTAAAATCTAAACCTAACCCCAAATCTAAACCTGAAATCTAAACCTAACCCCAAATCTAAACCTAAAATCTAAACCTAACCCCAAGTCTAAACCTAAAATCTAAACGTAACCCGAAATCGAAACCTAACCTTAAATCTAAACCTAAAATCTAAACCTAACCCCAAATCTAAACCTAAAATCTAAACCTAAAATCTAAACCTAAACCCAAATCTAAACCTAAAATCTAAACCTAACCCCAAATCTAAACCTAACCCCAAATCTAAACCTAAAATCTAAACCTAACCCCAAATCTAAACCTAACCCCAAATCTAAACCTAAAATCTAAACCTAACCCCAAATCTAAACCTAACCCCAAATCTAAACCTAAAATCTAAACCTAACCCCAAATCTAAACCTAACCCCAAATCTAAACCTAAAATCTAAACCTAACCCCAAATCTAAACCTAACCCCAAATCTAAACCTAAAATCTAAACCTAACCCCAAATCTAAACCTAAAATCTAAACCTAACCCCAAGTCTAAACCTAACCCCAAATCTAAACCTAACCCCAAATCTAAACCTAAAATCTAAACCTAACCCCAAATCTAAACCTAAAATCTAAACCTAACCCCAAATCTAAACCTAACGCCAAATCTAAACCTAAAATCTAAACCTAACCACAAATCTAGATTTAACCTCAAATCTAAACCTAAAATCTAAACCTAACCCCAAATCTAAACCTGAAATCTAAACCTAACCCCAAATCTAAACCTAAAATCTAAACCTAACCCCAAATCTAAACCTAAATCTAAACGTAACCCCAAATCTAAACCTAACCCCAAATCTAAACCTAAAATCTAAACCTAACCCCAAATCTAAACCTAAAATCTAAACCTAACCCCAAATCTAAACCTAAAATCTAAACCTAACCCCAAATCTAAACCTAACCCCAAATCTAAACCTAAAATCTAAACCTAACCCCAAATCCAAACCTAAAATCTAAACCTAACCCCAAATCTAAACCTAACCCCAAATCTAAACCTAAAATCTAAACCTAACCCCAAATCCAAACCTAAAATCTAAACCTAACCCCAAATCTAAACCTATAATCTAAACCTAACCCCAAATCTAAACCTAAAATCTAAACCTAACCCCAAATTTAAACCTAACCCCAAATCTAAACCTAAAATCTAAACCTAACCCCAAATCTAAACCTAACCCCAAATCTAAACCTAAAATCTAAACCTAACCCCAAATCTAAACCTAACCCCAAATCTAAACCTAAAATCTAAACCTAACCCCAAATCTAAACCTGAAATCTAAACCTGACCCCAAATCTAAACCTAAAATCTAAACCTAACCCCAAATCTAAACCTAAAATCTAAACCTAACCACAAATCTAAACCTAAAATCTAAACCTAACCCCAAATCTAAACCTAAAATCTAAACCTAACCCCAAATCTAAACTTAACCCCAAATCTAAACCGAAAATCTAAACCTAACCCCAAATCTAAACCTAAAATCTAAGCCTAACCCCAAATCTAAACCTAAAATCTAAACCTAAAATCTAAACCTAAACCCAAATCTAAACCTAACCCCAAATCTAAACCTAAAATCTAAACCTAACCCCAAATCTAAACCCCAAATCTAAACCTAGAATCTAAACCTAACCCCAAATCTAAACCAAAAAATCTAAACCTAACACCAAATATAAACCTAAAATCTAAACCTAACCCCAAATCTAAACCTGAAATCTAAACCTAACCCCAAATCTAAACCTAAAATCTAAACCTAACTCCAAATCTAAACCTAACCCCAAATCTAAACCTAAAATCTAAATCTAACCCCAAATCTAAACCTAAAATCTAAACCTAACCCCAAATCTAAACCTAAAATCTAAACCTAACCCCAAATCCAAACCTAAAATCTAAACCTAACCCCAAATCTAAACCTAACCCCAAATCTAAACCTAAAATCTAAACCTAACCCCAAATCTAAACCTAACCCCAAATCTAAACCTAAAATCTAAACCTAACCCCAAATCTAAACCTAAAATCTAAACCTAACCCCAAATCTAAACCTAACCCCAAATCTAAACCTAAAATCTAAACCTAACCCCAAATCTAAACCTAAAATCTAAACCTAACCTCAAATCTAAACCTAAACTCTAAACCTAACTCCAAATCTAAACCTAACCCCAAATCTAAACCTAAAATCTAAACCTAACCCCAAATCTAAACCTAAAATCTAAACCTAACCCCAAATCTAAACCTAACCCCAAATCTAAACCTAAAATCTAAACCTAACCCCAAATTTAAACCTAAAATCTAAACCTAACCCCAAATCTAAACCTAAAATCTAAACCTAACCCCAAATCTAAACCTAACCCCAAATCTAAACCTAACCCCAAATCTAAACCTATAATCTAAACCTAACCCCAAATCTAAACCTAAAATCTAAACCTAACCCCAAATCTAAACCTAACCCCAAATCTAAACCTAAAATCTAAACCTAACCCCAAATCTAAACCTAGAATCTAAACCTAACCCCAAATCTAAACCTAACCCCAAATCTAAACCTAAAATCTAAACCTAACCCCAAATCTAAACCTAACCCCAAATCTAAACCTAAAATCTAAACCTAACCCCAAATTTAAACCTAAAATCTAAACCTAACCCCAAATCTAAACCTAAAATCTAAACCTAACCCCAAATCTAAACCTAAAATCTAAACCTAACCCCAAATCTAAACCTAACCCCAAATCTAAACCTAAAATCTAAACCTAACCCCAAATCCAAACCTAAAATCTAAACCTAACCCCAAATCTAAACCTATAATCTAAACCTAACCCCAAATCTAAACCTAAAATCTAAACCTAACCCCAAATTTAAACCTAACCCCAAATCTAAACCTAAAATCTAAACCTAACCCCAAATCTAAACCTAACCCCAAATCTAAACCTAAAATCTAAACCTAACCCCAAATCTAAACCTAACCCCAAATCTAAACCTAAAATCTAAACCTAACCCCAAATCTAAACCTGAAATCTAAACCTGACCCCAAATCTAAACCTAAAATCTAAACCTAACCCCAAATCTAAACCTAAAATCTAAACCTAACCACAAATCTAAACCTAAAATCTAAACCTAACCCCAAATCTAAACCTAAAATCTAAACCTAACCCCAAATCTAAACTTAACCCCAAATCTAAACCGAAAATCTAAACCTAAAATCTAAACCTAACCCCAAATCTAAACCTAAAATCTAAACCTAACCCCAAATCTAAACCTAACCCCAAATCTAAAACTAAAATCTAAACCTAACCCCAAATCTAAACCTAAAATCTAAACCTAACCCCAAATCTAAACCTATAATCTAAACCTAACCCCAAATCTAAACCTAAAATCTAAACCTAACCCCAAATCTAAACCTAACCCCAAATCTAAACCTAAAATCTAAACCTAACCCCAAATCCAAACCTAAAATCTAAACCTAACCCCAAATCTAAACCTATAATCTAAACCTAACCCCAAATCTAAACCTAAAATCTAAACCTAACCCCAAATTTAAACCTAACCCCAAATCTAAACCTAAAATCTAAACCTAACCCCAAATCTAAACCTAACCCCAAATCTAAACCTAAAATCTAAACCTAACCCCAAATCTAAACCTAACCCCAAATCTAAACCTAAAATCTAAACCTAACCCCAAATCTAAACCTGAAATCTAAACCTGACCCCAAATCTAAACCTAAAATCTAAACCTAACCCCAAATCTAAACCTAAAATCTAAACCTAACCACAAATCTAAACCTAAAATCTAAACCTAACCCCAAATCTAAACCTAAAATCTAAACCTAACCCCAAATCTAAACTTAACCCCAAATCTAAACCGAAAATCTAAACCTAAAATCTAAACCTAACCCCAAATCTAAACCTAAAATCTAAACCTAACCCCAAATCTAAACCTAACCCCAAATCTAAAACTAAAATCTAAACCTAACCCCAAATCTAAACCTAAAATCTAAACCTAACCCCAAATCTAAACCTATAATCTAAACCTAACCCCAAATCTAAACCTAAAATCTAAACCTAACCCCAAATCTAAACCTAACCCCAAATCTAAACCTAAAATCTAAACCTAACCCCAAATCTAAACCTAAAATCTAAACCTAACCCCAAGTCTAAACCTAAACCCAAATCTAAACCTAACCCCAAATCTAAACCTAAAATCTAAACCTAATCCCAAATCTAAACCTAAAATCTAAACCTAACCCCAAATCTAAACCTAACCCCAAATCTAAACCTAAAATCTAAACCTAACCCCAAATCTAAACCTAACCCCAAATCTAAACCTAAAATCTAAACCTAACCCCAAACTTAAACCTAAAATCTAAACCTAACCCCAAATCTAAACCTAAAATCTAAACCTCACCCCAAATCTAAACCTAACCCCAAATCTAAACCTAAAATCTAAACCTAACCCCAAATTTAAACCTAAAATCTAAACCTAACCCCAAATCTAAACCTAAAATCTAAATCTAACCCCAAATCTAAACCTAACCCCAAATCTAAACCTAAAATCTAAACCTAACCCCAAATCTAAACCTAAAATCTAAACCTAACCCCAAATCTAAACCTAACCCCAAATCTAAACCTAAAATCTAAACCTAACCCCAAATCTAAACCTAACCCCAAATCTAAACCTAAAATCTAAACCTAACCCCAAATCTAAACCTAACCCCAAATCTAAACCTAAAATCTAAACCTAACCCCAAATCTAAACCTAAAATCTAAACCTAACCCCAAATCTAAACCTAACCCCAAATCTAAACCTAAAATCTAAACCTAACCCCAAATCTAAACCTAAAATCTAAACCTAACCCCAAATCTAAACCTAAAATCTAAACCTAACCCCAAATCTAAACCTAACCCCAAATCTAAACCTAAAATCTAAACCTAACCCCAAATCTAAACCTGAAATCTAAACCTAACCCCAAATCTAAACCTAAAATCTAAACCTAACCCCAAATCTAAACCTAAAATCTAAACGTAACCCGAAATCGAAACCTAACCTTAAATCTAAACCTAAAATCTAAACCTAACCCCAAATCTAAACCTAAAATCTAAACCTAAAATCTAAACCTAAACCCAAATCTAAACCTGAAATCTAAACCTAACCCCAAATCTAAACCTAACCCCAAATCTAAACCTGAAATCTAAACCTAACCCCAAATCTAAACCTAAAATCTAAACCTAACTCCAAATCTAAACCTAACCCCAAATCTAAACCTAAAATCTAAATCTAACCCCAAATCTAAACCTAAAATCTAAACCTAACCCCAAATCTAAACCTAAAATCTAAACCTAACCCCAAATCCAAACCTAAAATCTAAACCTAACCCCAAATCTAAACCTAACCCCAAATCTAAACCTAAAATCTAAACCTAACCCCAAATCTAAACCTAACCCCAAATCTAAACCTAAAATCTAAACCTAACCCCAAATCTAAACCTAAAATCTAAACCTAACCCCAAATCTAAACCTAACCCCAAATCTAAACCTAAAATCTAAACCTAACCCCAAATCTAAACCTAAAATCTAAACCTAACCTCAAATCTAAACCTAAACTCTAAACCTAACTCCAAATCTAAACCTAACCCCAAATCTAAACCTAAAATCTAAACCTAACCCCAAATCTAAACCTGAAATCTAAACCTAACCCCAAATCTAAACCTAACCCCAAATCTAAACCTAAAATCTAAACCTAACCCCAAATTTAAACCTAAAATCTAAACCTAACCCCAAATCTAAACCTAAAATCTAAACCTAACCCCAAATCTAAACCTAACCCCAAATCTAAACCTAACCCCAAATCTAAACCTATAATCTAAACCAAACCCCAAATCTAAACCTAAAATCTAAACCTAACCCCAAATCTAAACCTAACCCCAAATCTAAACCTAAAATCTAAACCTAACCCCAAATCTAAACCTAGAATCTAAACCTAACCCCAAATCTAAACCTAACCCCAAATCTAAACCTAAAATCTAAACCTAACCCCAAATCTAAACCTAACCCCAAATCTAAACCTAAAATCTAAACCTAACCCCAAATTTAAACCTAAAATCTAAACCTAACCCCAAATCTAAACCTAAAATCTAAACCTAACCCCAAATCTAAACCTAAAATCTAAACCTAACCCCAAATCTAAACCTAACCCCAAATCTAAACCTAAAATCTAAACCTAACCCCAAATCCAAACCTAAAATCTAAACCTAACCCCAAATCTAAACCTATAATCTAAACCTAACCCCAAATCTAAACCTAAAATCTAAACCTAACCCCAAATTTAAACCTAACCCCAAATCTAAACCTAAAATCTAAACCTAACCCCAAATCTAAACCTAACCCCAAATCTAAACCTAAAATCTAAACCTAACCCCAAATCTAAACCTAACCCCAAATCTAAACCTAAAATCTAAACCTAACCCCAAATCTAAACCTGAAATCTAAACCTGACCCCAAATCTAAACCTAAAATCTAAACCTAACCCCAAATCTAAACCTAAAATCTAAACCTAACCACAAATCTAAACCTAAAATCTAAACCTAACCCCAAATCTAAACCTAAAATCTAAACCTAACCCCAAATCTAAACTTAACCCCAAATCTAAACCGAAAATCTAAACCTAAAATCTAAACCTAACCCCAAATCTAAACCTAAAATCTAAACCTAACCCCAAATCTAAACCTAACCCCAAATCTAAAACTAAAATCTAAACCTAACCCCAAATCTAAACCTAAAATCTAAACCTAACCCCAAATCTAAACCTATAATCTAAACCTAACCCCAAATCTAAACCTAAAATCTAAACCTAACCCCAAATCTAAACCTAACCCCAAATCTAAACCTAAAATCTAAACCTAACCCCAAATCTAAACCTAAAATCTAAACCTAACCCCAAGTCTAAACCTAAACCCAAATCTAAACCTAACCCCAAATCTAAACCTAAAATCTAAACCTAATCCCAAATCTAAACCTAAAATCTAAACCTAACCCCAAATCTAAACCTAACCCCAAATCTAAACCTAAAATCTAAACCTAACCCCAAATCTAAACCTAACCCCAAATCTAAACCTAAAATCTAAACCTAACCCCAAACTTAAACCTAAAATCTAAACCTAACCCCAAATCTAAACCTAAAATCTAAACCTCACCCCAAATCTAAACCTAACCCCAAATCTAAACCTAAAATCTAAACCTAACCCCAAATTTAAACCTAAAATCTAAACCTAACCCCAAATCTAAACCTAAAATCTAAATCTAACCCCAAATCTAAACCTAACCCCAAATCTAAACCTAAAATCTAAACCTAACCCCAAATCTAAACCTAAAATCTAAACCTAACCCCAAATCTAAACCTAACCCCAAATCTAAACCTAAAATCTAAACCTAACCCCAAATCTAAACCTAACCCCAAATCTAAACCTAAAATCTAAACCTAACCCCAAATCTAAACCTAACCCCAAATCTAAACCTAAAATCTAAACCTAACCCCAAATCTAAACCTAAAATCTAAACCTAACCCCAAATCTAAACCTAACCCCAAATCTAAACCTAAAATCTAAACCTAACCCCAAATCTAAACCTAAAATCTAAACCTAACCCCAAATCTAAACCTAAAATCTAAACCTAACCCCAAATCTAAACCTAACCCCAAATCTAAACCTAAAATCTAAACCTAACCCCAAATCTAAACCTGAAATCTAAACCTAACCCCAAATCTAAACCTAAAATCTAAACCTAACCCCAAGTCTAAACCTAAAATCTAAACGTAACCCGAAATCGAAACCTAACCTTAAATCTAAACCTAAAATCTAAACCTAACCCCAAATCTAAACCTAAAATCTAAACCTAAAATCTAAACCTAAACCCAAATCTAAACCTAAAATCTAAACCTAACCCCAAATCTAAACCTAACCCCAAATCTAAACCTAAAATCTAAACCTAACCCCAAATCTAAACCTAACCCCAAATCTAAACCTAAAATCTAAACCTAACCCCAAATCTAAACCTAACCCCAAATCTAAACCTAAAATCTAAACCTAACCCCAAATCTAAACCTAACCCCAAATCTAAACCTAAAATCTAAACCTAACCCCAAATCTAAACCTAACCCCAAATCTAAACCTAAAATCTAAACCTAACCCCAAATCTAAACCTAAAATCTAAACCTAACCCCAAGTCTAAACCTAACCCCAAATCTAAACCTAACCCCAAATCTAAACCTAAAATCTAAACCTAACCCCAAATCTAAACCTAAAATCTAAACCTAACCCCAAATCTAAACCTAACGCCAAATCTAAACCTAAAATCTAAACCTAACCACAAATCTAGATTTAACCTCAAATCTAAACCTAAAATCTAAACCTAACCCCAAATCTAAACCTGAAATCTAAACCTAACCCCAAATCTAAACCTAAAATCTAAACCTAACCCCAAATCTAAACCTAAATCTAAACGTAACCCCAAATCTAAACCTAACCCCAAATCTAAACCTAAAATCTAAACCTAACCCCAAATCTAAACCTAAAATCTAAACCTAACCCCAAATCTAAACCTAAAATCTAAACCTAACCCCAAATCTAAACCTAACCCCAAATCTAAACCTAAAATCTAAACCTAACCCCAAATCCAAACCTAAAATCTAAACCTAACCCCAAATCTAAACCTAACCCCAAATCTAAACCTAAAATCTAAACCTAACCCCAAATCCAAACCTAAAATCTAAACCTAACCCCAAATCTAAACCTATAATCTAAACCTAACCCCAAATCTAAACCTAAAATCTAAACCTAACCCCAAATTTAAACCTAACCCCAAATCTAAACCTAAAATCTAAACCTAACCCCAAATCTAAACCTAACCCCAAATCTAAACCTAAAATCTAAACCTAACCCCAAATCTAAACCTAACCCCAAATCTAAACCTAAAATCTAAACCTAACCCCAAATCTAAACCTGAAATCTAAACCTGACCCCAAATCTAAACCTAAAATCTAAACCTAACCCCAAATCTAAACCTAAAATCTAAACCTAACCACAAATCTAAACCTAAAATCTAAACCTAACCCCAAATCTAAACCTAAAATCTAAACCTAACCCCAAATCTAAACTTAACCCCAAATCTAAACCGAAAATCTAAACCTAACCCCAAATCTAAACCTAAAATCTAAGCCTAACCCCAAATCTAAACCTAAAATCTAAACCTAAAATCTAAACCTAAACCCAAATCTAAACCTAACCCCAAATCTAAACCTAAAATCTAAACCTAACCCCAAATCTAAACCCCAAATCTAAACCTAAAATCTAAACCTAACCCCAAATCTAAACCAAAAAATCTAAACCTAACACCAAATATAAACCTAAAATCTAAACCTAACCCCAAATCTAAACCTGAAATCTAAACCTAACCCCAAATCTAAACCTAAAATCTAAACCTAACTCCAAATCTAAACCTAACCCCAAATCTAAACCTAAAATCTAAACCTAACCCCAAATCTAAACCTAAAATCTAAACCTAACCCCAAATCTAAACCTAAAATCTAAACCTAACCCCAAATCCAAACCTAAAATCTAAACCTAACCCCAAATCTAAACCTAACCCCAAATCTAAACCTAAAATCTAAACCTAACCCCAAATCTAAACCTAACCCCAAATCTAACCCCAAATTCTAAACCTAACCCCAAATCTAAACCTAAAATCTAAACCTAACCCCAAATCTAAACCTAACCCCAAATCTAAACCTAAAATCTAAACCTAACCCCAAATCTAAACCTAAAATCTAAACCTAACCTCAAATCTAAACCTAAACTCTAAACCTAACTCCAAATCTAAACCTAACCCCAAATCTAAACCTAAAATCTAAACCTAACCCCAAATCTAAACCTAAAATCTAAACCTAACCCCAAATCTAAACCTAACCCCAAATCTAAACCTAAAATCTAAACCTAACCCCAAATTTAAACCTAAAATCTAAACCTAACCCCAAATCTAAACCTAAAATCTAAACCTAACCCCAAATCTAAACCTAACCCCAAATCTAAACCTAACCCCAAATCTAAACCTATAATCTAAACCTAACCCCAAATCTAAACCTAAAATCTAAACCTAACCCCAAATCTAAACCTAACCCCAAATCTAAACCTAAAATCTAAACCTAACCCCAAATCTAAACCTAGAATCTAAACCTAACCCCAAATCTAAACCTAACCCCAAATCTAAACCTAAAATCTAAACCTAACCCCAAATCTAAACCTAACCCCAAATCTAAACCTAAAATCTAAACCTAACCCCAAATTTAAACCTAAAATCTAAACCTAACCCCAAATCTAAACCTAAAATCTAAACCTAACCCCAAATCTAAACCTAACCCCAAATCTAAACCTAAAATCTAAACCTAACCCCAAATCTAAACCTAAAATCTAAACCTAACCCCAAATCTAAACCTAACCCGAAATCTAAACCTAAAACCTAAACCTAACCCCAAATCTAAACCTAACCCCAAATCTAAACCTAAAATCTAAACCTAACCCCAAATCTAAACCTAACCCCAAATCTAAACCTAAAATCTAAACCTAACCCCAAATCTAAACCTAAAATCTAAACCTAACCCCAAATCTAAACCTAACCCCAAATCTAAACCTAAAATCTAAACCTAACCCCAAATCTAAACCTAAAATCTAAACCTAACCCCAAATCTAAACCTAAAATCTAAACCTAACCCCAAATCTAAACCTAACCCCAAATCTAAACCTAAAATCTAAACCTAACCCCAAATCTAAACCTGAAATCTAAACCTAACCCCAAATCTAAACCTAAAATCTAAACCTAACCCCAAATCTAAACCTAAAATCTAAACGTAACCCGAAATCGAAACCTAACCTTAAATCTAAACCTAAAATCTAAACCTAACCCCAAATCTAAACCTAAAATCTAAACCTAAAATCTAAACCTAAACCCAAATCTAAACCTAAAATCTAAACCTAACCCCAAATCTAAACCTAACCCCAAATCTAAACCTAAAATCTAAACCTAACCCCAAATCTAAACCTAAAATCTAAACCTAACCCCAAATCTAAACCTAACCCCAAATCTAAACCTAAAATCTAAACCTAACCCCAAATCTAAACCTAACCCCAAATCTAAACCTAAAATCTAAACCTAACCCCAAATCTAAACCTAACCCCAAATCTAAACCTAAAATCTAAACCTAACCCCAAATCTAAACCTAACCCCAAATCTAAACCTAAAATCTAAACCTAACCCCAAATTAAACCTAAAATCTAAACCTAACCCCAAGTCTAAACCTAACCCCAAATCTAAACCTAACCCCAAATCTAAACCTAAAATCTAAACCTAACCCCAAATCTAAACCTAAAATCTAAACCTAACCCCAAATCTAAACCTAACGCCAAATCTAAACCTAAAATCTAAACCTAACCACAAATCTAGATTTAACCTCAAATCTAAACCTAAAATCTAAACCTAACCCCAAATCTAAACCTGAAATCTAAACCTAACCCCAAATCTAAACCTAAAATCTAAACCTAACCCCAAATCTAAACCTAAATCTAAACGTAACCCGAAATCGAAACCTAACCTTAAATATAAACCTAAAATCTAAACCTAACCCCAAATCTAAACCTAAAATCTAAACCTAACCCCAAATCTAAACCTAAAATCTAAACCTAACCCCAAATCTAAACCTAACCCCAAATCTAAACCTAAAATCTAAACCTAACCCCAAATCCAAACCTAAAATCTAAACCTAACCCCAAATCTAAACCTATAATCTAAACCTAACCCCAAATCTAAACCTAAAATCTAAACCTAACCCCAAATCTAAACCTAACCCCAAATCTAAACCTAAAATCTAAACCTAACCCCAAATCTAAACCTAACCCCAAATCTAAACCTAAAATCTAAACCTAACCCCAAATCTAAACCTAACCCCAAATCTAAACCTAAAATCTAAACCTAACCCCAAATCTAAACCTCAAATCTAAACCTGACCCCAAATCTAAACCTAAAATCTAAACCTAACCCCAAATCTAAACCTAAAATCTAAACCTAACCACAAATCTAAATCTAAAATCTAAACCTAACCACAAATCTAAACCTAAAATCTAAACCTAACCCCAAATCTAAACTTAACCCCAAATCTAAACCGAAAATCTAAACCTAACCCCAAATCTAAACCTAAAATCTAAGCCTAACCCCAATTCTAAACCTAAAATCTAAACCTAAAATCTAAACCTAACCCCAAATCTAAACCTAAAATCTAAACCTAAAATCTAAACCTAACCCCAAATCTAAACCTAACCCCAAATCTAAACCTAAAATCTAAACCTAACCCCAAATCTAAACCAAAAAATCTAAACCTAACACCAAATATAAACCTAAAATCTAAACCTAACCCCAAATCTAAACCTGAAATCTAAACCTAACCCCAAATCTAAACCTAAAATCTAAACCTAACTCCAAATCTAAACCTAACCCCAAATCTAAACCTAAAATCTAAACCTAACCCCAAATCTAAACCTAAAATCTAAACCTAACCCCAAATCTAAACCTAAAATCTAAACCTAACCCCAAATCCAAACCTAAAATCTAAACCTAACCCCAAATCTAAACCTAACCCCAAATCTAAACCTAAAATCTAAACCTAACCCCAAATCTAAACCTAACCCCAAATCTAAACCTAAAATCTAAACCTAACCCCAAATCTAAACCTAAAATCTAAACCTAACCCCAAATCTAAACCTAACCCCAAATCTAAACCTAAAATCTAAACCTAACCCCAAATCTAAACCTAAAATCTAAACCTAACTCCAAATCTAAACCTAACCCCAAATCTAAACCTAAAATCTAAACCTAACCCCAAATCTAAACCTAAAATCTAAACCTAACCCCAAATCTAAACCTAACCCCAAATCTAAACCTAAAATCTAAACCTAACCCCAAATCTAAACCTAAAATCTAAACCTAACCCCAAATCTAAACCTAAAATCTAAACCTATCCCCAAATCTAAACCTAAAATCTAAACCTAACCCCAAATCTAAATCTAAAATCTAAACCTAGAATCTAAACCTAACCTAAAATCTAAACCTATCCCCAAATCTAAACCTAAAATCTAAACCTAACCCCAAATCTAAACCTAACCCCAAATCTAAACCTAAAATCTAAACCTAACCCCAAATTTAAACCTAAAATCTAAACCTAACCCCAAATCTAAACCTAAAATCTAAACCTAACCCCAAATCTAAATCTAAAATCTAAACCTAAAATCTAAACCTAACCCCAAGTCTAAACCTAAAATCTAAACCTAACCCCAAATCTAAACCTAACCCCAAATCTAAACCTAAAATCTAAACCTAACCCCAAATCTAAACCTAAAATCTAAACCTAACCCCAAATCTAAACCTAAAATCTAAACCTAACCCCAAATCTAAACCTAACCCCAAATCTAAACCTAAAATCTAAACCTAACCCCAAATCTAAACCTAACCCCAAATCTAAACCTAGAATCTAAACCTAACCCCAAATCTAAACCTAACCCCAAATCTAAACCTAAAATCTAAACCTAACCCAAAATCTAAACCTAACCCCAAATCTAAACCTAAAATCTAAACCTAACCCCAAATTTAAACCTAAAATCTAAACCTAACCCCAAATCTAAACCTAAAATCTAAACCTAACCCCAAATCTAAACCTAACCCCAAATCTAAACCTATAATCTAAACCTAACCCCAAATCTAAACCTAAAATCTAAACCTAACCCCAAATCTAAACCTAACCCCAAATCTAAACCTAAAATCTAAACCTAACCCCAAATCTAAACCTAAAATCTAAACCTAAAATCTAAACCTAACCCCAAATCTAAACCTAAAATCTAAACCTAACCCCAAATCTAAACCTAACCCCAAATCTAAACCTAAAATCTAAACCTAACCCCAAATCTAAACCTAAAATCTAAACCTAACCCCAAATCTAAACCTAACCCCAAATCTAAACCTAAAATCTAAACCTAACCCCAAATCTAAACCTAAAATCTAAACCTAACCCCAAATCTAAACCTAACCCCAAATCTAAACCTAAAATCTAAACCTAACCCCAAATCTAAACCTAACCCCAAATCTAAACCTAACCCCAAATCTAAACCTGAAATCTAAACCTAACCCCAAATCTAAACCTAAAATCTAAACCTAACCCCAAATCTAAACCTAAAATCTAAACCTAACCCCAAATCTAAACCTAAAATCTAAACCTAACCCCAAATCTAAACCTAACCCCAAATCTAAACCTAAAATCTAAACCTAACCCCAAATCTAAACCTAAAATCTAAACCTAACCCCAAATTTAAACCTAAAATCTAAACCTAACCCCAAATCTAAACCTAAAATCTAAACCTAACCTCAAATCTAAACCTAAAATCTAAACCTAACCCCAAATCTAAACCTAAAATCTAAACGTAACCCGAAATCGAAACCTAACCTTAAATCTAAACCTAAAATCTAAACCTAACCCCAAATCTAAACCTAAAATCTAAACCTAAAATCTAAACCTAACCCCAAATCTAAACCTAAAATCTAAACCTAACCCCAAATCTAAACCTAACCCCAAATCTAAAACTAAAATCTAAACCTAACCCCAAATCTAAACCTAAAATCTAAACCTAACCCCAAATCTAAACCTAACCCCAAATCTAAACCTAAAATCTAAACCTAACCCCAAATCTAAACCTAAAATCTAAACCTAAAATCTAAACCTAACCCCAAATCTAAACCTAACCCCAAATCTAAACCTAAAATCTAAACCTAACCCCAAATCTAAACCTAAAATCTAAACCTAACCCCAAGTCTAAACCTAAACCCAAATCTAAACCTAACCCCAAATCTAAACCTAAAATCTAAACCTAATCCCAAATCTAAACCTAAAATCTAAACCTAACCCCAAATCTAAACCTAACCCCAAATCTAAACCTAAAATCTAAACCTAACCCCAAATCTAAACCTAACCCCAAATCTAAACCTAAAATCTAAACCTAACCCCAAATCTAAACCTAAAATCTAAACCTAACCCCAAATCTAAACCTAAAATCTAAACCTAACCCCAAATCTAAACCTAACCCCAAATCTAAACCTAAAATCTAAACCTAACCCCAAATTTAAACCTAAAATCTAAACCTAACCCCAAATCTAAACCTAAAATCTAAACCTAACCCCAAATCTAAACCTAACCCCAAATCTAAACCTAAAATCTAAACCTAACCCCAAATCTAAACCTAAAATCTAAACCTAACCCCAAATCTAAACCTAACCCCAAATCTAAACCTAAAATCTAAACCTAACCCCAAATCTAAACCTAACCCCAAATCTAAAACTAAAATCTAAACCTAACCCCAAATCTAAACCTAACCCCAAATCTAAACCTAAAATCTAAACCTAACCCCAAATCTAAACCTAAAATCTAAACCTAACCCCAAATCTAAACCTAACCCCAAATCTAAACCTAAAATCTAAACCTAACCCCAAATCTAAACCTAAAATCTAAACCTAACCCCAAATCTAAACCTAAAATCTAAACCTAACCCCAAATCTAAACCTAACCCCAAATCTAAACCTAAAATCTAAACCTAACCCCAAATCTAAACCTGAAATCTAAACCTAACCCCAAATCTAAACCTAAAATCTAAACCTAACCCCAAATCTAAACCTAAAATCTAAACGTAACCCGAAATCGAAACCTAACCTTAAATCTAAACCTAAAATCTAAACCTAACCCCAAATCTAAACCTAAAATCTAAACCTAAAATCTAAACCTAAACCCAAATCTAAACCTAAAATCTAAACCTAACCCCAAATCTAAACCTAACCCCAAATCTAAACCTAAAATCTAAACCTAACCCCAAATCTAAACCTAAAATCTAAACCTAACCCCAAATCTAAACCTAACCCCAAATCTAAACCTAAAATCTAAACCTAACCCCAAATCTAAACCTAACCCCAAATCTAAACGTAAAATCTAAACCTAACCCCAAATCTAAACCTAACCCCAAATCTAAACCTAAAATCTAAACCTAACCCCAAGTCTAAACCTAACCCCAAATCTAAACCTAACCCCAAATCTAAACCTAAAATCTAAACCTAACCCCAAATCTAAACCTAAAATCTAAACCTAACCCCAAATCTAAACCTAACGCCAAATCTAAACCTAAAATCTAAACCTAACCACAAATCTAGATTTAACCTCAAATCTAAACCTAAAATCTATACCTAACCCCAAATCTAAACCTGAAATCTAAACCTAACCCCAAATCTAAACCTAAAATCTAAACCTAACCCCAAATCTAAACCTAAATCTAAACGTAACCCGAAATCGAAACCTAACCTTAAATCTAAACCTAAAATCTAAACCTAACCCCAAATCTAAACCTAAAATCTAAACCTAACCCCAAATCTAAACCTAACCCCAAATCTAAACCTAAAATCTAAACCTAACCCCAAATCCAAACCTAAAATCTAAACCTAACCCCAAATCTAAACCTATAATCTAAACCTAACCCCAAATCTAAACCTAAAATCTAAACCTAACCCCAAATCTAAACCTAACCCCAAATCTAAACCTAAAATCTAAACCTAACCCCAAATCTAAACCTAACCCCAAATCTAAACCTAAAATCTAAACCTAACCCCAAATCTAAACCTAACCCCAAATCTAAACATAAAATCTAAACCTAACCCCAAATCTAAACCTGAAATCTAAACCTGACCCCAAATCTAAACCTAAAATCTAAACCTAACCCCAAATCTAAACCTAAAATCTAAACCTAACCACAAATCTAAACATAAAATCTAAACCTAACCCCAAATCTAAACCTAAAATCTAAACCTAACCCCAAATCTAAACTTAACCCCAAATCTAAACCGAAAATCTAAACCTAACCCCAAATCTAAACCTAAAATCTAAGCCTAACCCCAAATCTAAACCTAAAATCTAAACCTAAAATCTAAACCTAACCCCAAATCTAAACCTAATCCCAAATCTAAACCTAAAATCTAAACCTAACCCCAAATCTAAACCTAAAATCTAAACCTAACCCCAAATCTAAACCTAAAATCTAAACCTAACCCCAAATCTAAACCTAAAATCTAAACCTATCCCCAAATCTAAACCTAAAATCTAAACCTAACCCCAAATCTAAATCTAAAATCTAAACCTAGAATCTAAACCTAACCCCAAATCTAAACCTAACCCCAAATCTAAACCTAAAATCTAAACCTAACCCCAAATCTAAACCTAACCCCAAATCTAAACCTAAAATCTAAACCTAACCCCAAATTTAAACCTAAAATCTAAACCTAACCCCAAATCTAAACCTAAAATCTAAACCTAACCCCAAATCTAAATCAAAAATCTAAACCTAAAATCTAAACCTAACCCCAAGTCTAAACCTAAAATCTAAACCTAACCCCAAATCTAAACCTAACCCCAAATCTAAACCTAAAATCTAAACCTAACCCCAAATCTAAACCTAAAATCTAAACCTAACCCCAAATCTAAACCTAACCCAAAATCTAAACCTAAAATCTAAACCTAACCCCAAATCTAAACCTAACCCCAAATCTAAACCTAAAATCTAAACCTAACCCCAAATCTAAACCTAAAATCTAAACCTAACCCCAAATCTAAACCTAACCCCAAATCTAAACCTAAAATCTAAACCTAACCCCAAATCTAAACCTAACCCCAAATCTAAACCTAAAATCTAAACCTAACCCCAAATCTAAACCTAACCCCAAATCTAAACCTAGAATCTAAACCTAACCCCAAATCTAAACCTAACCCCAAATCTAAACCTAAAATCTAAACCTAACCCCAAATCTAAACCTAACCCCAAATCTAAACCTAAAATCTAAACCTAACCCCAAATTTAAACCTAAAATCTAAACCTAACCCCAAATCTAAACCTAAAATCTAAACCTAACCCCAAATCTAAACCTAACCCCAAATCTAAACCTATAATCTAAACCTAACCCCAAATCTAAACCTAAAATCTAAACCTAACCCCAAATCTAAACCTAACCCCAAATCTAAACCTAAAATCTAAACCTAACCCCAAATCTAAACCTAAAATCTAAACCTAACCCCAAATCTAAACCTAACCCCAAATCTAAACCTAAAATCTAAACCTAACCCCAAATCTAAACCTAAAATCTAAACCTAACCCCAAATCTAAACCTAACCCCAAATCTAAACCTAAAATCTAAACCTAACCTCAAATCTAAACCTAACCCCAAATCTAAACCTAACCCCAAATCTAAACCTAAAATCTAAACCTAACCCCAAATTTAAACCTAAAATCTAAACCTAACCCCAAATCTAAACCTAAAATCTAAACCTAACCTCAAATCTAAACCTAAAATCTAAACCTAACCCCAAATCTAAACCTAAAATCTAAACGTAACCCGAAATCGAAACCTAACCTTAAATCTAAACCTAAAATCTAAACCTAACCCCAAATCTAAACCTAAAATCTAAACCTAAAATCTAAACCTAACCCCAAATCTAAACCTAAAATCTAAACCTAACCCCAAATCTAAACCTAACCCCAAATCTAAAACTAAAATCTAAACCTAACCCCAAATCTAAACCTAAAATCTAAACCTAACCCCAAATCTAAACCTAACTCCAAATCTAAACCTAAAATCTAAACCTAACCCCAAATCTAAACCTAACCCCAAATCTAAACCTAAAATCTAAACCTAACCCCAAATCTAAACCTAACCCCAAATCTAAACCTAAAATCTAAACCTAACCCCAAATCTAAACCTAAAATCTAAACCTAACCCCAAGTCTAAACCTAAACCCAAATCTAAACCTAACCCCAAATCTAAACCTAAAATCTAAACCTAATCCCAAATCTAAACCTAAAATCTAAACCTAACCCCAAATCTAAACCTAACCCCAAATCTAAACCTAAAATCTAAACCTAACCCCAAATCTAAACCTAACCCCAAATCTAAACCTAAAATCTAAACCTAACCCCAAATTTAAACCTAAAATCTAAACCTAACCCCAAATCTAAACCTAAAATCTAAACCTAACCCCAAATCTAAACCTAACCCCAAATCTAAACCTAAAATCTAAACCTAACCCCAAATCTAAACCTAAAATCTAAACCTAACCCCAAATCTAAACCTAAAATCTAAACCTAACCCCAAATCTAAACCTAACCCCAAATCTAAACCTAAAATCTAAACCTAACCCCAAATCTAAACCTAAAATCTAAACCTAACCCCAAATCTAAACCTAACCCCAAATCTAAACCTAAAATCTAAACCTAACCCCAAATCTAAACCTAACCCCAAATCTAAACCTAAAATCTAAACCTAACCCCAAATCTAAACCTAACCCCAAATCTAAACCTAAAATCTAAACCTAACCCCAAATCTAAACCTAACCCCAAATCTAAACCTAAAATCTAAACCTAACCCCAAATCTAAACCTAAAATCTAAACCTAACCCCAAATCTAAACCTAACCCCAAATCTAAACCTAAAATCTAAACCTAACCCCAAATCTAAACCTAAAATCTAAACCTAACCCCAAATCTAAACCTAAAATCTAAACCTAACCCCAAATCTAAACCTAACCCCAAATCTAAACCTAAAATCTAAACCTAACCCCAAATCTAAACCTGAAATCTAAACCTAACCCCAAATCTAAACCTAAAATCTAAACCTAACCCCAAATCTAAACCTAAAATCTAAACGTAACCCGAAATCGAAACCTAACCTTAAATCTAAACCTAAAATCTAAACCTAACCCCAAATCTAAACCTAAAATCTAAACCTAAAATCTAAACCTAAACCCAAATCTAAACCTAAAATCTAAACCTAACCCCAAATCTAAACCTAACCCCAAATCTAAACCTAAAATCTAAACCTAACCCCAAATCTAAACCTAAAATCTAAACCTAACCCCAAATCTAAACCTAACCCCAAATCTAAACCTAAAATCTAAACCTAACCCCAAATCTAAACCTAACCCCAAATCTAAACCTAAAATCTAAACCTAACCCCAAATCTAAACCTAAAATCTAAACCTAACCCCAAATCTAAACCTAACGCCAAATCTAAACCTAAAATCTAAACCTAACCACAAATCTAGATTTAACCTCAAATCTAAACCTAAAATCTAAACCTAACCCCAAATCTAAACCTGAAATCTAAACCTAACCCCAAATCTAAACCTAAAATCTAAACCTAACCCCAAATCTAAACCTAAATCTAAACGTAACCCGAAATCGAAACCTAACCTTAAATCTAAACCTAAAATCTAAACCTAACCCCAAATCTAAACCTAAAATCTAAACCTAACCCCAAATCTAAACCTAAAATCTAAACCTAACCCCAAATCTAAACCTAACCCCAAATCTAAACCTAAAATCTAAACCTAACCCCAAATCCAAACCTAAAATCTAAACCTAACCCCAAATCTAAACCTATAATCTAAACCTAACCCCAAATCTAAACCTAAAATCTAAACCTAACCCCAAATCTAAACCTAACCCCAAATCTAAACCTAAAATCTAAACCTAACCCCAAATCTAAACCTAACCCCAAATCTAAACCTAAAATCTAAACCTAACCCCAAATCTAAACCTAACCCCAAATCTAAACCTAAAATCTAAACCTAACCCCAAATCTAAACCTGAAATCTAAACCTGACCCCAAATCTAAACCTAAAATCTAAACCTAACCCCAAATCTAAACCTAAAATCTAAACCTAACCACAAATCTAAACCTAAAATCTAAACCTAACCCCAAATCTAAACCTAAAATCTAAACCTAACCCCAAATCTAAACTTAACCCCAAATCTAAACCGAAAATCTAAACCTAACCCCAAATCTAAACCTAAAATCTAAGCCTAACCCCAAATCTAAACCTAAAATCTAAACCTAAAATCTAAACCTAACCCCAAATCTAAACCTAATCCCAAATCTAAACCTAAAATCTAAACCTAACCCCAAATCTAAACCTAACCCCAAATCTAAACCTAAAATCTAAACCTAACCCCAAATCTAAACCAAAAAATCTAAACCTAACACCAAATATAAACCTAAAATCTAAACCTAACCCCAAATCTAAACCTGAAATCTAAACCTAACCCCAAATCTAAACCTAAAATCTAAACCTAACTCCAAATCTAAACCTAACCCCAAATCTAAACCTAAAATCTAAACCTAACCCCAAATCTAAACCTAAAATCTAAACCTAACCCCAAATCTAAACCTAAAATCTAAACCTAACCCCAAATCCAAACCTAAAATCTAAACCTAACCCCAAATCTAAACCTAACCCCAAATCTAAACCTAAAATCTAAACCTAACCCCAAATCTAAACCTAACCCCAAATCTAAACCTAAAATCTAAACCTAACCCCAAATCTAAACCTAAAATCTAAACCTAACCCCAAATCTAAACCTAACCCCAAATCTAAACCTAAAATCTAAACCTAACCCCAAATCTAAACCTAAAATCTAAACCTAACCCCAAATCTAAACCTAAAATCTAAACCTAACTCCAAATCTAAACCTAACCCCAAATCTAAACCTAAAATCTAAACCTAACCCCAAATCTAAACCTAAAATCTAAACCTAACCCCAAATCTAAATCTAACCCCAAATCTAAACCTAAAATCTAAACCTAACCCCAAATTTAAACCTAAAATCTAAACCTAACCCCAAATCTAAACCTAAAATCTAAACCTAACCCCAAATCTAAACCTAACCCCAAATCTAAACCTAACCCCAAATCTAAACCTATAATCTAAACCTAACCCCAAATCTAAACCTAAAATCTAAACCTAACCCCAAATCTAAACCTAACCCCAAATCTAAACCTAAAATCTAAACCTAACCCCAAATCTAAACCTAGAATCTAAACCTAACCCCAAATCTAAACCTAACCCCAAATCTAAACCTAAAATCTAAACCTAACCCCAAATCTAAACCTAACCCCAAATCTAAACCTAAAATCTAAACCTAACCCCAAATTTAAACCTAAAATCTAAACCTAACCCCAAATCTAAACCTAAAATCTAAACCTAACCCCAAATCTAAACCTAACCCCAAATCTAAACCTAAAATCTAAACCTAACCCCAAATCTAAACCTAAAATCTAAACCTAACCCCAAATCTAAACCTAAAATCTAAACCTAACCCCAAATCTAAACCTAACCCCAAATCTAAAACTAAAATCTAAACCTAACCCCAAATCTAAACCTAAAATCTAAACCTAACCCCAAATCTAAACCTAACCCCAAATCTAAACCTAAAATCTAAACCTAACCCCAAATCTAAACCTAACCCCAAATCTAAACCTAAAATCTAAACCTAACCCCAAATCTAAACCTAACCCCAAATCTAAACCTAAAATCTAAACCTAACCCCAAATCTAAACCTAAAATCTAAACCTAACCCCAAGTCTAAACCTAAACCCAAATCTAAACCTAACCCCAAATCTAAACCTAAAATCTAAACCTAATCCCAAATCTAAACCTAAAATCTAAACCTAACCCCAAATCTAAACCTAACCCCAAATCTAAACCTAAAATCTAAACCTAACCCCAAATCTAAACCTAACCCCAAATCTAAACCTAAAATCTAAACCTAACCCCAAATTTAAACCTAAAATCTAAACCTAACCCCAAATCTAAACCTAAAATCTAAACCTAACCCCAAATCTAAACCTAACCCCAAATCTAAACCTAAAATCTAAACCTAACCCCAAATTTAAACCTAAAATCTAAACCTAACCCCAAATCTAAACCTAAAATCTAAACCTAACCCCAAATCTAAACCTAACCCCAAATCTAAACCTAAAATCTAAACCTAACCCCAAATCTAAACCTAAAATCTAAACCTAACCCCAAATCTAAACCTAACCCCAAATCTAAACCTAAAATCTAAACCTAACCCCAAATCTAAACCTAACCCCAAATCTAAACCTAAAATCTAAACCTAACCCCAAATCTAAACCTAACCCCAAATCTAAACCTAAAATCTAAACCTAACCCCAAATCTAAACCTAACCCCAAATCTAAACCTAAAATCTAAACCTAACCCCAAATCTAAACCTAAAATCTAAACCTAACCCCAAATCTAAACCTAACCCCAAATCTAAACCTAAAATCTAAACCTAACCCCAAATCTAAACCTAAAATCTAAACCTAACCCCAAATCTAAACCTAAAATCTAAACCTAACCCCAAATCTAAACCTAACCCCAAATCTAAACCTAAAATCTAAACCTAACCCCAAATCTAAACCTGAAATCTAAACCTAACCCCAAATCTAAACCTAAAATCTAAACCTAACCCCAAATCTAAACCTAAAATCTAAACGTAACCCGAAATCGAAACCTAACCTTAAATCTAAACCTAAAATCTAAACCTAACCCCAAATCTAAACCTAAAATCTAAACCTAAAATCTAAACCTAAACCCAAATCTAAACCTAAAATCTAAACCTAACCCCAAATCTAAACCTAACCCCAAATCTAAACCTAAAATCTAAACCTAACCCCAAATCTAAACCTAAAATCTAAACCTAACCCCAAATCTAAACCTAACCCCAAATCTAAACCTAAAATCTAAACCTAACCCCAAATCTAAACCTAACCCCAAATCTAAACCTAAAATCTAAACCTAACCCCAAATCTAAACCTAAAATCTAAACCTAACCCCAAATCTAAACCTAACGCCAAATCTAAACCTAAAATCTAAACCTAACCACAAATCTAGATTTAACCTCAAATCTAAACCTAAAATCTAAACCTAACCCCAAATCTAAACCTGAAATCTAAACCTAACCCCAAATCTAAACCTAAAATCTAAACCTAACCCCAAATCTAAACCTAAATCTAAACGTAACCCGAAATCGAAACCTAACCTTAAATCTAAACCTAAAATCTAAACCTAACCCCAAATCTAAACCTAAAATCTAAACCTAACCCCAAATCTAAACCTAAAATCTAAACCTAACCCCAAATCTAAACCTAACCCCAAATCTAAACCTAAAATCTAAACCTAACCCCAAATCCAAACCTAAAATCTAAACCTAACCCCAAATCTAAACCTATAATCTAAACCTAACCCCAAATCTAAACCTAAAATCTAAACCTAACCCCAAATCTAAACCTAACCCCAAATCTAAACCTAAAATCTAAACCTAACCCCAAATCTAAACCTAACCCCAAATCTAAACCTAAAATCTAAACCTAACCCCAAATCTAAACCTAACCCCAAATCTAAACCTAAAATCTAAACCTAACCCCAAATCTAAACCTGAAATCTAAACCTGACCCCAAATCTAAACCTAAAATCTAAACCTAACCCCAAATCTAAACCTAAAATCTAAACCTAACCACAAATCTAAACCTAAAATCTAAACCTAACCCCAAATCTAAACCTAAAATCTAAACCTAACCCCAAATCTAAACTTAACCCCAAATCTAAACCGAAAATCTAAACCTAACCCCAAATCTAAACCTAAAATCTAAGCCTAACCCCAAATCTAAACCTAAAATCTAAACCTAAAATCTAAACCTAACCCCAAATCTAAACCTAATCCCAAATCTAAACCTAAAATCTAAACCTAACCCCAAATCTAAACCTAACCCCAAATCTAAACCTAAAATCTAAACCTAACCCCAAATCTAAACCAAAAAATCTAAACCTAACACCAAATATAAACCTAAAATCTAAACCTAACCCCAAATCTAAACCTGAAATCTAAACCTAACCCCAAATCTAAACCTAAAATCTAAACCTAACTCCAAATCTAAACCTAACCCCAAATCTAAACCTAAAATCTAAACCTAACCCCAAATCTAAACCTAAAATCTAAACCTAACCCCAAATCTAAACCTAAAATCTAAACCTAACCCCAAATCCAAACCTAAAATCTAAACCTAACCCCAAATCTAAACCTAACCCCAAATCTAAACCTAAAATCTAAACCTAACCCCAAATCTAAACCTAACCCCAAATCTAAACCTAAAATCTAAACCTAACCCCAAATCTAAACCTAAAATCTAAACCTAACCCCAAATCTAAACCTAACCCCAAATCTAAACCTAAAATCTAAACCTAACCCCAAATCTAAACCTAAAATCTAAACCTAACCCCAAATCTAAACCTAAAATCTAAACCTAACTCCAAATCTAAACCTAACCCCAAATCTAAACCTAAAATCTAAACCTAACCCCAAATCTAAACCTAAAATCTAAACCTAACCCCAAATCTAAATCTAACCCCAAATCTAAACCTAAAATCTAAACCTAACCCCAAATTTAAACCTAAAATCTAAACCTAACCCCAAATCTAAACCTAAAATCTAAACCTAACCCCAAATCTAAACCTAACCCCAAATCTAAACCTAACCCCAAATCTAAACCTATAATCTAAACCTAACCCCAAATCTAAACCTAAAATCTAAACCTAACCCCAAATCTAAACCTAACCCCAAATCTAAACCTAAAATCTAAACCTAACCCCAAATCTAAACCTAGAATCTAAACCTAACCCCAAATCTAAACCTAACCCCAAATCTAAACCTAAAATCTAAACCTAACCCCAAATCTAAACCTAACCCCAAATCTAAACCTAAAATCTAAACCTAACCCCAAATTTAAACCTAAAATCTAAACCTAACCCCAAATCTAAACCTAAAATCTAAACCTAACCCCAAATCTAAACCTAACCCCAAATCTAAACCTAAAATCTAAACCTAACCCCAAATCTAAACCTAAAATCTAAACCTAACCCCAAATCTAAACCTAAAACCTAAACCTAACCCCAAATCTAAACCTAACCCCAAATCTAAACCTAAAATCTAAACCTAACCCCAAATCTAAACCTAACCCCAAATCTAAACCTAAAATCTAAACCTAACCCCAAATCTAAACCTAAAATCTAAACCTAACCCCAAATCTAAACCTAAAATCTAAACCTAACCCCAAATCTAAACCTAACCCCAAATCTAAACCTAAAATCTAAACCTAACCCCAAATCTAAACCTAAAATCTAAACCTAACCCCAAATCTAAACCTAACCCCAAATCTAAACCTAAAATCTAAACCTAACCACAAATCTAAACCTGAAATCTAAACCTAACCCCAAATCTAAACCTAAAATCTAAACCTAACCCCAAATCTAAACCTAAAATCTAAACGTAACCCGAAAACGAAACCTAACCTTAAATCTAAACCTAAAATCTAAACCTCACCCCAAATCTAAACCTAAAATCTAAACCTAAAATCTAAACCTAAACCCAAATCTAAACCTAAAATCTAAACCTAACCCCAAATCTAAACCCAACCCCAAATCTAAACCTAAAATCTAAACCTAACCCCAAATCTAAACCTAAAATCTAAACCTAACCCCAAATCTAAACCTAACCCCAAATCTAAACCTAAAATCTAAACCTAACCCCAAATCTAAACCTAACCCCAAATCTAAACCTAAAATCTAAACCTAACCCCAAATCTAAACCTAACCCCAAATCTAAACCTAAAATCTAAACCTAACCCCAAATCTAAACCTAACCCCAAATCTAAACCTAAAATCTAAACCTAACCCCAAATCTAAACCTAAAATCTAAACCTAACCCCAAGTCTAAACCTAACCCCAAATCTAAACCTAACCCCAAATCTAAACCTAAAATCTAAACCTAACCCCAAATCTAAACCTAAAATCTAAACCTAACCCCAAATCTAAACCTAACGCCAAATCTAAACCTAAAATCTAAACCTAACCACAAATCTAGATTTAACCTCAAATCTAAACCTAAAATCTAAACCTAACCCCAAATCTAAACCTGAAATCTAAACCTAACCCCAAATCTAAACCTAAAATCTAAACCTAACCCCAAATCTAAACCTAAATCTAAACGTAACCCGAAATCGAAACCTAACCTTAAATATAAACCTAAAATCTAAACCTAACCCCAAATCTAAACCTAAAATCTAAACCTAACCCCAAATCTAAACCTAAAATCTAAACCTAACCCCAAATCTAAACCTAACCCGAAATCTAAACCTAAAATCTAAACCTAACCCCAAATCCAAACCTAAAATCTAAACCTAACCCCAAATCTAAACCTATAATCTAAACCTAACCCCAAATCTAAACCTAAAATCTAAACCTAACCCCAAATCTAAACCTAACCCCAAATCTAAACCTAAAATCTAAACCTAACCCCAAATCTAAACCTAACCCCAAATCTAAACCTAAAATCTAAACCTAACCCCAAATCTAAACCTAAAATCTAAACCTAACCCCAAATCTAAACCTGAAATCTAAACCTGACCCCAAATCTAAACCTAAAATCTAAACCTAACCCCAAATCTAAACCTAAAATCTAAACCTAACCACAAATCTAAACCTAAAATCTAAACCTAACCCCAAATCTAAACCTAAAATCTAAACCTAACCCCAAATCTAAACTTAACCCCAAATCTAAACCGAAAATCTAAACCTAACCCCAAATCTAAACCTAAAATCTAAGCCTAACCCCAAATCTAAACCTAAAATCTAAACCTAAAATCTAAACCTAACCCCAAATCTAAACCTAATCCCAAATCTAAACCTAAAATCTAAACCTAACCCCAAATCTAAACCTAACCCCAAATCTAAACCTAAAATCTAAACCTAACCCCAAATCTAAACCAAAAAATCTAAACCTAACACCAAATATAAACCTAAAATCTAAACCTAACCCCAAATCTAAACCTGAAATCTAAACCTAACCCCAAATCTAAACCTAAAATCTAAACCTAACTCCAAATCTAAACCTAACCCCAAATCTAAACCTAAAATCTAAACCTAACCCCAAATCTAAACCTAAAATCTAAACCTAACCCCAAATCTAAACCTAAAATCTAAACCTAACCCCAAATCCAAACCTAAAATCTAAACCTAACCCCAAATCTAAACCTAACCCCAAATCTAAACCTAAAATCTAAACCTAACCCCAAATCTAAACCTAACCCCAAATCTAAACCTAAAATCTAAACCTAACCCCAAATCTAAACCTAAAATCTAAACCTAACCCCAAATCTAAACCTAACCCCAAATCTAAACCTAAAATCTAAACTTAACCCCAAATCTAAAACTAAAATCTAAACCTAACCCCAAATCTAAACCTAAAATCTAAACCTAACTCCAAATCTAAACCTAACCCCAAATCTAAACCTAAAATCTAAACCTAACCCCAAATCTAAACCTAAAATCTAAACCTAACCCCAAATCTAAACCTAACCCCAAATCTAAACCTAAAATCTAAACCTAACCCCAAATCTAAACCTAAAATCTAAACCTAACCCCAAATCTAAACCTAAAATCTAAACCTATCCCCAAATCTAAACCTAAAATCTAAACCTAAAATCTAAACCTAACCCCAAATCTAAACCTAACCCCAAATCTAAACCTAAAATCTAAACCTAACCCCAAATCTAAACCTAACCCCAAATCTAAACCTAGAATCTAAACCTAACCCCAAATCTAAACCTAACCCCAAATCTAAACCTAAAATCTAAACCTAACCCCAAATCTAAACCTAACCCCAAATCTAAACCTAAAATCTAAACCTAACCCCAAATTTAAACCTAAAATCTAAACCTAACCCCAAATCTAAACCTAAAATCTAAACCTAACCCCAAATCTAAATCTAAAATCTAAACCTAAAATCTAAACCTAACCCCAAGTCTAAACCTAAAATCTAAACCTAACCCCAAATCTAAACCTAACCCCAAATCTAAAACTAAAATCTAAACCTAACCCCAAATCTAAACCTAAAATCTAAACCTAACCCCAAATCTAAACCTAACCCGAAATCTAAACCTAAAATCTAAACCTAACCCCAAATCTAAACCTAACCCCAAATCTAAACCTAAAATCTAAACCTAACCCCAAATCTAAACCTAAAATCTAAACCTAACCCCAAATCTAAACCTAACCCCAAATCTAAACCTAAAATCTAAACCTAACCCCAAATCTAAACCTAACCCCAAATCTAAACCTAAAATCTAAACCTAACCCCAAATCTAAACCTAACCCCAAATCTAAACCTAGAATCTAAACCTAACCCCAAATCTAAACCTAACCCCAAATCTAAACCTAAAATCTAAACCTAACCCAAAATCTAAACCTAACCCCAAATCTAAACCTAAAATCTAAACCTAACCCCAAATTTAAACCTAAAATCTAAACCTAACCCCAAATCTAAACCTAAAATCTAAACCTAACCCCAAATCTAAAGCTAACCCCAAATCTAAACCTATAATCTAAACCTAACCCCAAATCTAAACCTAAAATCTAAACCTAACCCCAAATCTAAACCTAACCCCAAATCTAAACCTAAAATCTAAACCTAACCCCAAATCTAAACCTAAAATCTAAACCTAAAATCTAAACCTAACCCCAAATCTAAACCTAACCCCAAATCTAAACCTAAAATCTAAACCTAACCCCAAATCTAAACCTAAAATCTAAACCTAACCCCAAATCTAAACCTAACCCCAAATCTAAACCTAAAATCTAAACCTAACCCCAAATCTAAACCTAACCCCAAATCTAAACCTAAAATCTAAACCTAACCCCAAATCTAAACCTAACACCAAATCTAAACCTAACCCCAAATCTAAACATAAAATCTAAACCTAACCCCAAATCTAAACCTGAAATCTAAACCTAACCCCAAATCTAAACCTAAAATCTAAACCTAACCCCAAATCTAAACCTAAATCTAAACGTAACCCGAAATCGAAACCTAACCTTAAATATAAACCTAAAATCTAAACCTAACCCCAAATCTAAACCTAAAATCTAAACCTAACCCCAAATCTAAACCTAAAATCTAAACCTAACCCCAAATCTAAACCTAAAATCTAAACCTAACCCCAAATCTAAACCTAACCCCAAATCTAAACCTAAAATCTAAACCTAACCCCAAATCTAAACCTAACCCCAAATCTAAACCTAAAATCTAAACCTAACCCCAAATCTAAACCTGAAATCTAAACCTGACCCCAAATCTAAACCTAAAATCTAAACCTAACCCCAAATCTAAACCTAAAATCTAAACCTAACCACAAATCTAAACCTAAAATCTAAACCTAACCCCAAATCTAAACCTAAAATCTAAACCTAACCCCAAATCTAAACTTAACCCCAAATCTAAACCGAAAATCTAAACCTAACCCCAAATCTAAACCTAAAATCTAAGCCTAACCCCAAATCTAAACCTAAAATCTAAACCTAAAATCTAAACCTAACCCCAAATCTAAACCTAATCCCAAATCTAAACCTAAAATCTAAACCTAACCCCAAATCTAAACCTAACCCCAAATCTAAACCTAAAATCTAAACCTAACCCCAAATCTAAACCAAAAAATCTAAACCTAACCCCAAATATAAACCTAAAATCTAAACCTAACCCCAAATCTAAACCTAAAATCTAAACCTAACCCCAAATCTAAACCTAACCCCAAATCTAAACCTATAATCTAAACCTAACCCCAAATCTAAACCTAAAATCTAAACCTAACCCCAAATCTAAACCAAAAAATCTAAACCTAACCCCAAATATAAACCTAAAATCTAAACCTAACCCCAAATCTAAACCTAAAATCTAAACCTAACCCCAAATCTAAACCTAACCCCAAATCTAAACCTATAATCTAAACCTAACCCCAAATCTAAACCTAAAATCTAAACCTAACCCCAAATCTAAACCTAAAATCTAAACCTAACCGCAAATCCAAACCTAAAATCTAAACCTAACCCCAAATCTAAACCTAACCCCAAATCTAAACCTAAAATCTAAACCTAACCCCAAATCTAAACCTAACCCCAAATATAATCCTAAAATCTAAACCTAACCCCAAATCTAAACCTAAAATCTAAACCTAACCCCAAATCTAAACCTAACCCCAAATCTAAACCTAAAATCTAAACCTAACCCCAAATCTAAACCTAAAATCTAAACCTAACTCCAAATCTAAACCTAACCCCAAATCTAAACCTAAAATCTAAACCTAACCCCAAATCTAAACCTAAAATCTAAACCTAACCCCAAATCTAAACCTAACCCCAAATCTAAACCTAAAATCTAAACCTAACCCCAAATCTAAACCTAAAATCTAAACCTAACCCCAAATCTAAACCTAAAATCTAAACCTATCCCCAAATCTAAACCTAAAATCTAAACCTAAAATCTAAACCTAACCCCAAATCTAAACCTAACCCCAAATCTAAACCTAAAATCTAAACCTAACCCCAAATCTAAACCTAACCCCAAATCTAAACCTAAAATCTAAACCTAACCCCAAATCTAAACCTAACCCCAAATCTAAACCTAAAATCTAAACCTAACCCCAAATCTAAACCTAAAATCTAAACCTAACCCCAAATCTAAACCTAACCCCAAATCTAAACCTAAAATCTAAACCTAACCCCAAATCTAAACCTAAAATCTAAACCTAACCCAAATCTAAACCTAACCCCAAATCTAAACCTAAAATCTAAACCTAACCCCAAATCTAAACCTGAAATCTAAACCTAACCCCAAATCTAAACCTAACCCCAAATCTAAACCTAAAATCTAAACCTAACCCCAAATCTAAACCTAACCCCAAATCTAAACCTAAAATCTAAACCTAACCCCAAATCTAAACCTAACCCCAAATCTAAACCTAAAATCTAAACCTAACCCCAAATCTAAACCTAAAATCTAAACCTAACCCCAAATCTAAACCTAACCCCAAATCTAAACCTAAAATCTAAACCTAACCCCAAATCTAAACCTAAAATCTAAACCTAACCCCAAATCTAAACCTAACCCCAAATCTAAACCTAAAATCTAAACCTAACCCCAAATCTAAACCTGAAATCTAAACCTAACCCCAAATCTAAACCTAAAATCTAAACCTAACCCCAAATCTAAACCTAAAATCTAAACGTAACCCGAAATCGAAACCTAACCTTAAATCTAAACCTAAAATCTAAACCTAACCCCAAATCTAAACCTAAAATCTAAACCTAAAATCTAAACCTAAACCCAAATCTAAACCTAAAATCTAAACCTAACCCCAAATCTAAACCTAACCCCAAATCTAAACGTAAAATCTAAACCTAACCCCAAATCTAAACCTAAAATCTAAACCTAACCCCAAATCTAAACCTAACCCCAAATCTAAACCTAAAATCTAAACCTAACCCCAAATCTAAACCTAACCCCAAATCTAAACCTAAAATCTAAACCTAACCCCAAATCTAAACCTAACCCCAAATCTAAACCTAAAATCTAAACCTAACCCCAAATCTAAACTTAACGCCAAATCTAAACCTAAAATCTAAACCTAACCACAAATCTAGATTTAACCTCAAATCTAAACCTAAAATCTAAACCTAACCCCAAATCTAAACCTGAAATCTAAACCTAACCCCAAATCTAAACCTAAAATCTAAACCTAACCCCAAATCTAAACCTAAATCTAAACGTAACCCGAAATCGAAACCTAACCTTAAATCTAAACCTAAAATCTAAACCTAACCCCAAATCTAAACCTAAAATCTAAACCTAACCCCAAATCTAAACCTAAAATCTAAACCTAACCCCAAATCTAAACCTAACCCCAAATCTAAACCTAAAATCTAAACCTAACCCCAAATCCAAACCTAAAATCTAAACCTAACCCCAAATCTAAACCTATAATCTAAACCTAACCCCAAATCTAAACCTAAAATCTAAACCTAACCCCAAATCTAAACCTAACCCCAAATCTAAACCTAAAATCTAAACCTAACCCCAAATCTAAACCTAACCCCAAATCTAAACCTAAAATCTAAACCTAACCCCAAATCTAAACCTAACCCCAAATCTAAACCTAAAATCTAAACCTAACCCCAAATCTAAACCTGAAATCTAAACCTGACCCCAAATCTAAACCTAAAATCTAAACCTAACCCCAAATCTAAACCTAAAATCTAAACCTAACCACAAATCTAAACCTAAAATCTAAACCTAACCCCAAATCTAAACCTAAAATCTAAACCTAACCCCAAATCTAAACTTAACCCCAAATCTAAACCGAAAATCTAAACCTAACCCCAAATCTAAACCTAAAATCTAAGCCTAACCCCAAATCTAAACCTAAAATCTAAACCTAAAATCTAAACCTAACCCCAAATCTAAACCTAATCCCAAATCTAAACCTAAAATCTAAACCTAACCCCAAATCTAAACCTAACCCCAAATCTAAACCTAAAATCTAAACCTAACCCCAAATCTAAACCAAAAAATCTAAACCTAACACCAAATATAAACCTAAAATCTAAACCTAACCCCAAATCTAAACCTGAAATCTAAACCTAACCCCAAATCTAAACCTAAAATCTAAACCTAACTCCAAATCTAAACCTAACCCCAAATCTAAACCTAAAATCTAAACCTAACCCCAAATCTAAACCTAAAATCTAAACCTAACCCCAAATCCAAACCTAAAATCTAAACCTAACCCCAAATCTAAACCAAACCCCAAATCTAAACCTAAAATCTAAACCTAACCCCAAATCTAAACCTAACCCCAAATCTAAACCTAAAATCTAAACCTAACCCCAAATCTAAACCTAAAATCTAAACCTAACCCCAAATCTAAACCTAACCCCAAATCTAAACCTAAAATCTAAACCTAACCCCAAATCTAAACCTAAAATCTAAACCTAACTCCAAATCTAAACCTAACCCCAAATCTAAACCTAAAATCTAAACCTAACCCCAAATCTAAACCTAAAATCTAAACCTAACCCCAAATCTAAACCTAACCCCAAATCTAAACCTAAAATCTAAACCTAACCCCAAATTTAAACCTAAAATCTAAACCTAACCCCAAATCTAAACCTAAAATCTAAACCTAACCCCAAATCTAAACCTAACCCCAAATCTAAACCTAACCCCAAATCTAAACCTATAATCTAAACCTAACCCCAAATCTAAACCTAAAATCTAAACCTAACCCCAAATCTAAACCTAACCCCAAATCTAAACCTAAAATCTAAACCTAACCCCAAATCTAAACCTAACCCCAAATCTAAACCTAAAATCTAAACCTAACCCCAAATCTAAACCTGAAATCTAAACCTGACCCCAAATCTAAACCTAAAATCTAAACCTAACCCCAAATCTAAACCTAAAATCTAAACCTAACCACAAATCTAAACCTAAAATCTAAACCTAACCCCAAATCTAAACCTAAAATCTAAACCTAACCCCAAATCTAAACTTAACCCCAAATCTAAACCGAAAATCTAAACCTAACCCCAAATCTAAACCTAAAATCTAAGCCTAACCCCAAATCTAAACCTAAAATCTAAACCTAAAATCTAAACCTAACCCCAAATCTAAACCTAATCCCAAATCTAAACCTAAAATCTAAACCTAACCCCAAATCTAAACCTAACCCCAAATCTAAACCTAAAATCTAAACCTAACCCCAAATCTAAACCAAAAAATCTAAACCTAACACCAAATATAAACCTAAAATCTAAACCTAACCCCAAATCTAAACCTGAAATCTAAACCTAACCCCAAATCTAAACCTAAAATCTAAACCTAACTCCAAATCTAAACCTAACCCCAAATCTAAACCTAAAATCTAAACCTAACCCCAAATCTAAACCTAAAATCTAAACCTAACCCCAAATCCAAACCTAAAATCTAAACCTAACCCCAAATCTAAACCTAACCCCAAATCTAAACCTAAAATCTAAACCTAACCCCAAATCTAAACCTAACCCCAAATCTAAACCTAAAATCTAAACCTAACCCCAAATCTAAACCTAAAATCTAAACCTAACCCCAAATCTAAACCTAACCCCAAATCTAAACCTAAAATCTAAACCTAACCCCAAATCTAAACCTAAAATCTAAACCTAACCCCAAATCTAAACCTAAAATCTAAACCTAACTCCAAATCTAAACCTAACCCCAAATCTAAACCTAAAATCTAAACCTAACCCCAAATCTAAACCTAAAATCTAAACCTAACCCCAAATCTAAACCTAACCCCAAATCTAAACCTAAAATCTAAACCTAACCCCAAATTTAAACCTAAAATCTAAACCTAACCCCAAATCTAAACCTAAAATCTAAACCTAACCCCAAATCTAAACCTAACCCCAAATCTAAACCTAACCCCAAATCTAAACCTATAATCTAAACCTAACCCCAAATCTAAACCTAAAATCTAAACCTAACCCCAAATCTAAACCTAACCCCAAATCTAAACCTAAAATCTAAACCTAACCCCAAATCTAAACCTAGAATCTAAACCTAACCCCAAATCTAAACCTAACCCCAAATCTAAACCTAAAATCTAAACCTAACCCCAAATCTAAACCTAACCCCAAATCTAAACCTAAAATCTAAACCTAACCCCAAATCTAAACCTAACCCCAAATCTAAACCTAAAATCTAAACCTAACCCCAAATCTAAACCTAAAATCTAAACCTAACCCCAAATCTAAACCTAACCCGAAATCTAAACCTAAAACCTAAACCTAACCCCAAATCTAAACCTAACCCCAAATCTAAACCTAAAATCTAAACCTAACCCCAAATCTAAACCTAACCCCAAATCTAAACCTAAAATCTAAACCTAACCCCAAATCTAAACCTAAAATCTAAACCTAACCCCAAATCTAAACCTAACCCCAAATCTAAACCTAAAATCTAAACCTAACCCCAAATCTAAACCTAACCCCAAATCTAAACCTAAAATCTAAACCTAACCCCAAATCTAAACCTAAAATCTAAACCTAACCCCAAATCTAAACCTAACCCGAAATCTAAACCTAAAACCTAAACCTAACCCCAAATCTAAACCTAACCCCAAATCTAAACCTAAAATCTAAACCTAACCCCAAATCTAAACCTAACCCCAAATCTAAACCTAAAATCTAAACCTAACCCCAAATCTAAACCTAAAATCTAAACCTAACCCCAAATCTAAACCTAACCCCAAATCTAAACCTAAAATCTAAACCTAACCCCAAATCTAAACCTAAAATCTAAACCTAACCCCAAATCTAAACCTAACCCCAAATCTAAACCTAAAATCTAAACCTAACCCCAAATCTAAACCTGAAATCTAAACCTAACCCCAAATCTAAACCTAAAATCTAAACCTAACCCCAAATCTAAACCTAAAATCTAAACGTAACCCGAAAACGAAACCTAACCTTAAATCTAAACCTAAAATCTAAACCTAACCCCAAATCTAAACCTAAAATCTAAACCTAAAATCTAAACCTAAACCCAAATCTAAACCTAAAATCTAAACCTAACCCCAAATCTAAACCTAACCCCAAATCTAAACCTAAAATCTAAACCTAACCCCAAATCTAAACCTAAAATCTAAACCTAACCCCAAATCTAAACCTAACCCCAAATCTAAACCTAAAATCTAAACCTAACCCCAAATCTAAACCTAACCCCAAATCTAAACCTAAAATCTAAACCTAACCCCAAATCTAAACCTAACCCCAAATCTAAACCTAAAATCTAAACCTAACCCCAAATCTAAACCTAACCCCAAATCTAAACCTAAAATCTAAACCTAACCCCAAATCTAAACCTAAAATCTAAACCTAACCCCAAGTCTAAACCTAACCCCAAATCTAAACCTAACCCCAAATCTAAACCTAAAATCTAAACCTAACCCCAAATCTAAACCTAAAATCTAAACCTAACCCCAAATCTAAACCTAACGCCAAATCTAAACCTAAAATCTAAACCTAACCACAAATCTAGATTTAACCTCAAATCTAAACCTAAAATCTAAACCTAACCCCAAATCTAAACCTGAAATCTAAACCTAACCCCAAATCTAAACCTAAAATCTAAACCTAACCCCAAATCTAAACCTAAATCTAAACGTAACCCGAAATCGAAACCTAACCTTAAATATAAACCTAAAATCTAAACCTAACCCCAAATCTAAACCTAAAATCTAAACCTAACCCCAAATCTAAACCTAAAATCTAAACCTAAACCCAAATCTAAACCTAACCCCAAATCTAAACCTAAAATCTAAACCTAACCCCAAATCCAAACCTAAAATCTAAACCTAACCCCAAATCTAAACCTATAATCTAAACCTAACCCCAAATCTAAACCTAAAATCTAAACCTAACCCCAAATCTAAACCTAACCCCAAATCTAAACCTAAAATCTAAACCTAACCCCAAATCTAAACCTAACCCCAAATCTAAACCTAAAATCTAAACCTAACCCCAAATCTAAACCTAACCCCAAATCTAAACCTAAAATCTAAACCTAACCCCAAATCTAAACCTGAAATCTAAACCTAACCCCAAATCTAAACCTAAAATCTAAACCTAACCCCAAATCTAAACCTAAAATCTAAACCTAACCACAAATCTAAACCTAAAATCTAAACCTAACCCCAAATCTAAACCTAAAATCTAAACCTAACCCCAAATCTAAACTTAACCCCAAATCTAAACCGAAAATCTAAACCTAACCCCAAATCTAAACCTAAAATCTAAGCCTAACCCCAAATCTAAACCTAAAATCTAAACCTAAAATCTAAACCTAACCCCAAATCTAAACCTAATCCCAAATCTAAACCTAAAATCTAAACCTAACCCCAAATCTAAACCTAACCCCAAATCTAAACCTAAAATCTAAACCTAACCCCAAATCTAAACCAAAAAATCTAAACCTAACACCAAATATAAACCTAAAATCTAAACCTAACCCCAAATCTAAACCTGAAATCTAAACCTAACCCCAAATCTAAACCTAAAATCTAAACCTAACTCCAAATCTAAACCTAACCCCAAATCTAAACCTAAAATCTAAACCTAACCCCAAATCTAAACCTAAAATCTAAACCTAACCCCAAATCTAAACCTAAAATCTAAACCTAACCCCAAATCCAAACCTAAAATCTAAACCTAACCCCAAATCTAAACCTAACCCCAAATCTAAACCTAAAATCTAAACCTAACCCCAAATCTAAACCTAACCCCAAATCTAAACCTAAAATCTAAACCTAACCCCAAATCTAAACCTAAAATCTAAACCTAACCCCAAATCTAAACCTAACCCCAAATCTAAACCTAAAATCTAAACCTAACCCCAAATCTAAAACTAAAATCTAAACCTAACCCCAAATCTAAACCTAAAATCTAAACCTAACTCCAAATCTAAACCTAACCCCAAATCTAAACCTAAAATCTAAACCTAACCCCAAATCTAAACCTAAAATCTAAACCTAACCCCAAATCTAAACCTAACCCCAAATCTAAACCTAAAATCTAAACCTAACCCCAAATCTAAACCTAAAATCTAAACCTAACCCCAAATCTAAACCTAAAATCTAAACCTATCCCCAAATCTAAACCTAAAATCTAAACCTAAAATCTAAACCTAACCCCAAATCTAAACCTAACCCCAAATCTAAACCTAAAATCTAAACCTAACCCCAAATCTAAACCTAACCCCAAATCTAAACCTAGAATCTAAACCTAACCCCAAATCTAAACCTAACCCCAAATCTAAACCTAAAATCTAAACCTAACCCCAAATCTAAACCTAACCCCAAATCTAAACCTAAAATCTAAACCTAACCCCAAATTTAAACCTAAAATCTAAACCTAACCCCAAATCTAAACCTAAAATCTAAACCTAACCCCAAATCTAAATCTAAAATCTAAACCTAAAATCTAAACCTAACCCCAAGTCTAAACCTAAAATCTAAACCTAACCCCAAATCTAAACCTAACCCCAAATCTAAAACTAAAATCTAAACCTAACCCCAAATCTAAACCTAAAATCTAAACCTAACCCCAAATCTAAACCTAACCCGAAATCTAAACCTAAAATCTAAACCTAACCCCAAATCTAAACCTAACCCCAAATCTAAACCTAAAATCTAAACCTAACCCCAAATCTAAACCTAAAATCTAAACCTAACCCCAAATCTAAACCTAACCCCAAATCTAAACCTAAAATCTAAACCTAACCCCAAATCTAAACCTAACCCCAAATCTAAACCTAAAATCTAAACCTAACCCCAAATCTAAACCTAACCCCAAATCTAAACCTAGAATCTAAACCTAACCCCAAATCTAAACCTAACCCCAAATCTAAACCTAAAATCTAAACCTAACCCAAAATCTAAACCTAACCCCAAATCTAAACCTAAAATCTAAACCTAACCCCAAATTTAAACCTAAAATCTAAACCTAACCCCAAATCTAAACCTAAAATCTAAACCTAACCCCAAATCTAAACCTAACCCCAAATCTAAACCTATAATCTAAACCTAACCCCAAATCTAAACCTAAAATCTAAACCTAACCCCAAATCTAAACCTAACCCCAAATCTAAACCTAAAATCTAAACCTAACCCCAAATCTAAACCTAAAATCTAAACCTAAAATCTAAACCTAACCCCAAATCTAAACCTAAAATCTAAACCTAACCCCAAATCTAAACCTAACCCCAAATCTAAACCTAAAATCTAAACCTAACCCCAAATCTAAACCTAAAATCTAAACCTAACCCCAAATCTAAACCTAACCCCAAATCTAAACCTAAAATCTAAACCTAACCCCAAATCTAAACCTAAAATCTAAACCTAACCCCAAATCTAAACCTAAAATCTAAACCTAACTCCAAATCTAAACCTAACCCCAAATCTAAACCTAAAATCTAAACCTAACCCCAAATCTAAACCTAAAATCTAAACCTAACCCCAAATCTAAACCTAACCCCAAATCTAAACCTAAAATCTAAACCTAACCCCAAATTTAAACCTAAAATCTAAACCTAACCCCAAATCTAAACCTAAAATCTAAACCTAACCCCAAATCTAAACCTAACCCCAAATCTAAACCTAACCCCAAATCTAAACCTATAATCTAAACCTAACCCCAAATCTAAACCTAAAATCTAAACCTAACCCCAAATCTAAACCTAACCCCAAATCTAAACCTAAAATCTAAACCTAACCCCAAATCTAAACCTAGAATCTAAACCTAACCCCAAATCTAAACCTAAAATCTAAACCTAACCCCAAATCTAAACCTAACCCCAAATCTAAACCTAAAATCTAAACCTAACCCCAAATCTAAACCTAACCCCAAATCTAAACCTAAAATCTAAACCTAACCCCAAATCTAAACCTAAAATCTAAACCTAACCCCAAATCTAAACCTAACCCGAAATCTAAACCTAAAACCTAAACCTAACCCCAAATCTAAACCTAACCCCAAATCTAAACCTAAAATCTAAACCTAACCCCAAATCTAAACCTAACCCCAAATCTAAACCTAAAATCTAAACCTAACCCCAAATCTAAACCTAAAATCTAAACCTAACCCCAAATCTAAACCTAACCCCAAATCTAAACCTAAAATCTAAACCTAACCCCAAATCTAAACCTAAAATCTAAACCTAACCCCAAATCTAAACCTAAAATCTAAACCTAACCCCAAATCTAAACCTAACCCCAAATCTAAACCTAAAATCTAAACCTAACCCCAAATCTAAACCTGAAATCTAAACCTAACCCCAAATCTAAACCTAAAATCTAAACCTAACCCCAAATCTAAACCTAAAATCTAAACGTAACCCGAAAACGAAACCTAACCTTAAATCTAAACCTAAAATCTAAACCTAACCCCAAATCTAAACCTAAAATCTAAACCTAAAATCTAAACCTAAACCCAAATCTAAACCTAAAATCTAAACCTAACCCCAAATCTAAACCTAACCCCAAATCTAAACCTAAAATCTAAACCTAACCCCAAATCTAAACCTAAAATCTAAACCTAACCCCAAATCTAAACCTAACCCCAAATCTAAACCTAAAATCTAAACCTAACCCCAAATCTAAACCTAACCCCAAATCTAAACCTAAAATCTAAACCTAACCCCAAATCTAAACCTAACCCCAAATCTAAACCTAAAATCTAAACCTAACCCCAAATCTAAACCTAACCCCAAATCTAAACCTAAAATCTAAACCTAACCCCAAATCTAAACCTAAAATCTAAACCTAACCCCAAGTCTAAACCTAACCCCAAATCTAAACCTAACCCCAAATCTAAACCTAAAATCTAAACCTAACCCCAAATCTAAAACTAAAATCTAAACCTAACCCCAAATCTAAACCTAACGCCAAACCTAAACCTAAAATCTAAACCTAACCACAAATCTAGATTTAACCTCAAATCTAAACCTAAAATCTAAACCTAACCCCAAATCTAAACCTGAAATCTAAACCTAACCCCAAATCTAAACCTAAAATCTAAACCTAACCCCAAATCTAAACCTAAATCTAAACGTAACCCGAAATCGAAACCTAACCTTAAATATAAACCTAAAATCTAAACCTAACCCCAAATCTAAACCTAAAATCTAAACCTAACCCCAAATCTAAACCTAACCCCAAATCTAAACCTAAAATCTAAACCTAACCCCAAATCTAAACCTAACCCCAAATCTAAACCTAAAATCTAAACCTAACCCCAAATCTAAACCTAGAATCTAAACCTAACCCCAAATCTAAACCTAACCCCAAATCTAAACCTAAAATCTAAACCTAACCCCAAATCTAAACCTAACCCCAAATCTAAACCTAAAATCTAAACCTAACCCCAAATCTAAACCTAACCCCAAATCTAAACCTAAAATCTAAACCTAACCCCAAATCTAAACCTAGAATCTAAACCTAACCCCAAATCTAAACCTAACCCCAAATCTAAACCTAAAATCTAAACCTAACCCCAAATCTAAACCTAACCCCAAATCTAAACCTAAAATCTAAACCTAACCCCAAATTTAAACCTAAAATCTAAACCTAACCCCAAATCTAAACCTAAAATCTAAACCTAACCCCAAATCTAAATCTAAAATCTAAACCTAAAATCTAAACCTAACCCCAAGTCTAAACCTAAAATCTAAACCTAACCCCAAATCTAAACCTAACCCCAAATCTAAAACTAAAATCTAAACCTAACCCCAAATCTAAACCTAAAATCTAAACCTAACCCCAAATCTAAACCTAACCCGAAATCTAAACCTAAAATCTAAACCTAACCCCAAATCTAAACCTAACCCCAAATCTAAACCTAAAATCTAAACCTAACCCCAAATCTAAACCTAACCCCAAATCTAAACCTAAAATCTAAACCTAACCCCAAATCTAAACCTAACCCCAAATCTAAACCTAAAATCTAAACCTAACCCCAAATCTAAACCTAACCCCAAATCTAAACCTAGAATCTAAACCTAACCCCAAATCTAAACCTAACCCCAAATCTAAACCTAAAATCTAAACCTAACCCAAAATCTAAACCTAACCCCAAATCTAAACCTAAAATCTAAACCTAACCCCAAATTTAAACCTAAAATCTAAACCTAACCCCAAATCTAAACCTAAAATCTAAACCTAACCCCAAATCTAAACCTAACCCCAAATCTAAACCTATAATCTAAACCTAACCCCAAATCTAAACCTAAAATCTAAACCTAACCCCAAATCTAAACCTAACCCCAAATCTAAACCTAAAATCTAAACCTAACCCCAAATCTAAACCTAAAATCTAAACCTAAAATCTAAACCTAACCCCAAATCTAAACCTAAAATCTAAACCTAACCCCAAATCTAAACCTAACCCCAAATCTAAACCTAAAATCTAAACCTAACCCCAAATCTAAACCTAAAATCTAAACCTAACCCCAAATCTAAACCTAACCCCAAATCTAAACCTAAAATCTAAACCTAACCCCAAATCTAAACTTAACCCCAAATCTAAACCGAAAATCTAAACCTAACCCCAAATCTAAACCTAAAATCTAAGCCTAACCCCAAATCTAAACCTAAAATCTAAACCTAAAATCTAAACCTAACCCCAAATCTAAACCTAATCCCAAATCTAAACCTAAAATCTAAACCTAACCCCAAATCTAAACCTAACCCCAAATCTAAACCTAAAATCTAAACCTAACCCCAAATCTAAACCAAAAAATCTAAACCTAACACCAAATATAAACCTAAAATCTAAACCTAACCCCAAATCTAAACCTGAAATCTAAACCTAACTCCAAATCTAAACCTAAAATCTAAACCTAACTCCAAATCTAAACCTAACCCCAAATCTAAACCTAAAATCTAAACCTAACCCCAAATCTAAACCTAAAATCTAAACCTAACCCCAAATCCAAACCTAAAATCTAAACCTAACCCCAAATCTAAACCTAACCCCAAATCTAAACCTAAAATCTAAACCTAACCCCAAATCTAAACCTAACCCCAAATCTAAACCTAAAATCTAAACCTAACCCCAAATCTAAACCTAAAATCTAAACCTAACCCCAAATCTAAACCTAACTCCAAATCTAAACCTAAAATCTAAACCTAACCCCAAATCTAAACCTAAAATCTAAACCTAACCCCAAATCTAAACCTAAAATCTAAACCTAACTCCAAATCTAAACCTAACCCCAAATCTAAACCTAAAATCTAAACCTAACCCCAAATCTAAACCTAAAATCTAAACCTAACCCCAAATCTAAACCTAACCCCAAATCTAAACCTAAAATCTAAACCTAACCCCAAATTTAAACCTAAAATCTAAACCTAACCCCAAATCTAAACCTAAAATCTAAACCTAACCCCAAATCTAAACCTAACCCCAAATCTAAACCTAACCCAAATCTAAACCTATAATCTAAACCTAACCCCAAATCTAAACCTAAAATCTAAACCTAACCCCAAATCTAAACCTAACCCCAAATCTAAACCTAAAATCTAAACCTAACCCCAAATCTAAACCTAGAATCTAAACCTAACCCCAAATCTAAACCTAACCCCAAATCTAAACCTAAAATCTAAACCTAACCCCAAATCTAAACCTAACCCCAAATCTAAACCTAAAATCTAAACCTAACCCCAAATCTAAACCTAACCCCAAATCTAAACCTAAAATCTAAACCTAACCCCAAATCTAAACCTAAAATCTAAACCTAACCCCAAATTTAAACCTAACCCGAAATCTAAACCTAAAACCTAAACCTAACCCCAAATCTAAACCTAACCCCAAATCTAAACCTAAAATCTAAACCTAACCCCAAATCTAAACCTAACCCCAAATCTAAACCTAAAATCTAAACCTAACCCCAAATCTAAACCTAAAATCTAAACCTAACCCCAAATCTAAACCTAACCCCAAATCTAAACCTAAAATCTAAACCTAACCCCAAATCTAAACCTAAAATCTAAACCTAACCCCAAATCTAAACCTAAAATCTAAACCTAACCCCAAATCTAAACCTAACCCCAAATCTAAACCTAAAATCTAAACCTAACCCCAAATCTAAACCTGAAATCTAAACCTAACCCCAAATCTAAACCTAAAATCTAAACCTAACCCCAAATCTAAACCTAAAATCTAAACGTAACCCGAAAACGAAACCTAACCTTAAATCTAAACCTAAAATCTAAACCTAACCCCAAATCTAAACCTAAAATCTAAACCTAAAATCTAAACCTAAACCCAAATCTAAACCTAAAATCTAAACCTAACCCCAAATCTAAACCTAACCCCAAATCTAAACCTAAAATCTAAACCTAACCCCAAATCTAAACCTAAAATCTAAACCTAACCCCAAATCTAAACCTAACCCCAAATCTAAACCTAAAATCTAAACCTAACCCCAAATCTAAACCTAACCCCAAATCTAAACCTAAAATCTAAACCTAACCCCAAATCTAAACCTAACCCCAAATCTAAACCTAAAATCTAAACCTAACCCCAAATCTAAACCTAACCCCAAATCTAAACCTAAAATCTAAACCTAACCCCAAATCTAAACCTAAAATCTAAACCTAACCCCAAGTCTAAACCTAACCCCAAATCTAAACCTAACCCCAAATCTAAACCTAAAATCTAAACCTAACCCCAAATCTAAACCTAAAATCTAAACCTAACCCCAAATCTAAACCTAACGCCAAATCTAAACCTAAAATCTAAACCTAACCACAAATCTAGATTTAACCTCAAATCTAAACCTAAAATCTAAACCTAACCCCAAATCTAAACCTGAAATCTAAACCTAACCCCAAATCTAAACCTAAAATCTAAACCTAACCCCAAATCTAAACCTAAATCTAAACGTAACCCGAAATCGAAACCTAACCTTAAATATAAACCTAAAATCTAAACCTAACCCCAAATCTAAACCTAAAATCTAAACCTAACCCCAAATCTAAACCTAAAATCTAAACCTAACCCCAAATCTAAACCTAACCCCAAATCTAAACCTAAAATCTAAACCTAACCCCAAATCCAAACCTAAAATCTAAACCTAACCCCAAATCTAAACCTATAATCTAAACCTAACCCCAAATCTAAACCTAAAATCTAAACCTAACCCCAAATCTAAACCTAACCCCAAATCTAAACCTAAAATCTAAACCTAACCCCAAATCTAAACCTAACCCCAAATCTAAACCTAAAATCTAAACCTAACCCCAAATCTAAACCTAACCCCAAATCTAAACCTAAAATCTAAACCTAACCCCAAATCTAAACCTGAAATCTAAACCTGACCCCAAATCTAAACCTAAAATCTAAACCTAACCCCAAATCTAAACCTAAAATCTAAACCTAACCACAAATCTAAACCTAAAATCTAAACCTAACCCCAAATCTAAACCTAAAATCTAAACCTAACCCCAAATCTAAACTTAACCCCAAATCTAAACCGAAAATCTAAACCTAACCCCAAATCTAAACCTAAAATCTAAGCCTAACCCCAAATCTAAACCTAAAATCTAAACCTAAAATCTAAACCTAACCCCAAATCTAAACCTAATCCCAAATCTAAACCTAAAATCTAAACCTAACCCCAAATCTAAACCTAACCCCAAATCTAAACCTAAAATCTAAACCTAACCCCAAATCTAAACCAAAAAATCTAAACCTAACACCAAATATAAACCTAAAATCTAAACCTAACCCCAAATCTAAACCTGAAATCTAAACCTAACCCCAAATCTAAACCTAAAATCTAAACCTAACTCCAAATCTAAACCTAACCCCAAATCTAAACCTAAAATCTAAACCTAACCCCAAATCTAAACCTAAAATCTAAACCTAACCCCAAATCTAAACCTAAAATCTAAACCTAACCCCAAATCCAAACCTAAAATCTAAACCTAACCCCAAATCTAAACCTAACCCCAAATCTAAACCTAAAATCTAAACGTAACCCCAAACCTAAACCTAATCCCAAATCTAAACCTAAAATCTAAACCTAACCCCAAATCTAAACCTAAAATCTAAACCTAACCCCAAATCTAAACCTAACCCCAAATCTAAACCTAAAATCTAAACCTAACCCCAAATCTAAAACTAAAATCTAAACCTAACCCCAAATCTAAACCTAAAATCTAAACCTAACTCCAAATCTAAACCTAACCCCAAATCTAAACCTAAAATCTAAACCTAACCCCAAATCTAAACCTAAAATCTAAACCTAACCCCAAATCTAAACCTAAAATCTAAACCTATCCCCAAATCTAAACCTAAAATCTAAACCTAAAATCTAAACCTAACCCCAAATCTAAACCTAATCCCAAATCTAAACCTAAAATCTAAACCTAACCCCAAATCTAAACCTAACCCCAAATCTAAACCTAGAATCTAAACCTAACCCCAAATCTAAACCTAACCCCAAATCTAAACCTAAAATCTAAACCTAACCCCAAATCTAAACCTAACCCCAAATCTAAACCTAAAATCTAAACCTAACCCCAAATTTAAACCTAAAATCTAAACCTAACCCCAAATCTAAACCTAAAATCTAAACCTAACCCCAAATCTAAATCTAAAATCTAAACCTAAAATCTAAACCTAACCCCAAGTCTAAACCTAAAATCTAAACCTAACCCCAAATCTAAACCTAACCCCAAATCTAAAACTAAAATCTAAACCTAACCCCAAATCTAAACCTAAAATCTAAACCTAACCCCAAATCTAAACCTAACCCGAAATCTAAACCTAAAATCTAAACCTAACCCCAAATCTAAACCTAACCCCAAATCTAAACCTAAAATCTAAACCTAACCCCAAATCTAAACCTAAAATCTAAACCTAACCCCAAATCTAAACCTAACCCCAAATCTAAACCTAAAATCTAAACCTAACCCCAAATCTAAACCTAACCCCAAATCTAAACCTAAAATCTAAACCTAACCCCAAATCTAAACCTAACCCCAAATCTAAACCTAGAATCTAAACCTAACCCCAAATCTAAACCTAACCCCAAATCTAAACCTAAAATCTAAACCTAACCCAAAATCTAAACCTAACCCCAAATCTAAACCTAAAATCTAAACCTAACCCCAAATTTAAACCTAAAATCTAAACCTAACCCCAAATCTAAACCTAAAATCTAAACCTAACCCCAAATCTAAACCTAACCCCAAATCTAAACCTATAATCTAAACCTAACCCCAAATCTAAACCTAAAATCTAAACCTAACCCCAAATCTAAACCTAACCCCAAATCTAAACCTAAAATCTAAACCTAACCCCAAATCTAAACCTAAAATCTAAACCTAAAATCTAAACCTAACCCCAAATCTAAACCTAAAATCTAAACCTAACCCCAAATCTAAACCTAACCCCAAATCTAAACCTAAAATCTAAACCTAACCCCAAATCTAAACCTAAAATCTAAACCTAACCCCAAATCTAAACCTAACCCCAAATCTAAACCTAAAATCTAAACCTAACCCCAAATCTAAACCTAAAATCTAAACCTAACCCCAAATCTAAACCTAACCCCAAATCTAAACCTAAAATCTAAACCTAACCCCAAATCTAAACCTAACCCCAAATCTAAACCTAACCCCAAATCTAAACATAAAATCTAAACCTAACCCCAAATCTAAACCTGAAATCTAAACCTAACCCCAAATCTAAACCTAAAATCTAAACCTAACCCCAAATCTAAACCTAAATCTAAACGTAACCCGAAATCGAAACCTAACCTTAAATATAAACCTAAAATCTAAACCTAACCCCAAATCTAAACCTAAAATCTAAACCTAACCCCAAATCTAAACCTAAAATCTAAACCTAACCCCAAATCTAAACCTAAAATCTAAACCTAACCCCAAATCCAAACCTAAAATCTAAACCTAACCCCAAATCTAAACCTAACCCCAAATCTAAACCTAAAATCTAAACCTAACCCCAAATCTAAACCTAACCCCAAATCTAAACCTAAAATCTAAACCTAACCCCAAATCTAAACCTGAAATCTAAACCTGACCCCAAATCTAAACCTAAAATCTAAACCTAACCCCAAATCTAAACCTAAAATCTAAACCTAACCACAAATCTAAACCTAAAATCTAAACCTAACCCCAAATCTAAACCTAAAATCTAAACCTAACCCCAAATCTAAACTTAACCCCAAATCTAAACCGAAAATCTAAACCTAACCCCAAATCTAAACCTAAAATCTAAGCCTAACCCCAAATCTAAACCTAAAATCTAAACCTAAAATCTAAACCTAACCCCAAATCTAAACCTAATCCCAAATCTAAACCTAAATCTAAACCTAACCCCAAATCTAAACCTAACCCCAAATCTAAACCTAAAATCTAAACCTAACCCCAAATCTAAACCAAAAAATCTAAACCTAACCCCAAATATAAACCTAAAATCTAAACCTAACCCCAAATCTAAACCTAAAATCTAAACCTAACCCCAAATCTAAACCTAAAATCTAAACCTAACCCCAAATCTAAACCTAACCCCAAATCTAAACCTAAATCTAAACCTAACCCCAAATCTAAACCTAAAATCTAAACCTAACCCCAAATCTAAACCTAAAATCTAAACCTAACCGCAAATCCAAACCTAAAATCTAAACCTAACCCCAAATCTAAACCTAACCCCAAATCTAAACCTAAAATCTAAACCTAACCCCAAATCTAAACCTAACCCCAAATATAATCCTAAAATCTAAACCTAACCCCAAATCTAAACCTAAAATCTAAACCTAACCCCAAATCTAAACCTAACCCCAAATCTAAACCTAAAATCTAAACCTAACCCCAAATCTAAACCTAAAATCTAAACCTAACTCCAAATCTAAACCTAACCCCAAATCTAAACCTAAAATCTAAACCTAACCCCAAATCTAAACCTAAAATCTAAACCTAACCCCAAATCTAAACCTAACCCCAAATCTAAACCTAAAATCTAAACCTAACCCCAAATCTAAACCTAAAATCTAAACCTAACCCCAAATCTAAACCTAAAATCTAAACCTATCCCCAAATCTAAACCTAAAATCTAAACCTAAAATCTAAACCTAACCCCAAATCTAAACCTAACCCCAAATCTAAACCTAAAATCTAAACCTAACCCCAAATCTAAACCTAGAATCTAAACCTAACCCCAAATCTAAACCTAAAATCTAAACCTAACCCCAAATCTAAACCTAAAATCTAAACCTAACCCCAAATTTAAACCTAAAATCTAAACCTAACCCCAAATCTAAACCTAAAATCTAAACCTAACCCCAAATCTAAATCTAAAATCTAAACCTAAAATCTAAACCTAACCCCAAGTCTAAACCTAAAATCTAAACCTAACCCCAAATCTAAACCTAACCCCAAATCTAAACCTAAAATCTAAACCTAACCCCAAATCTAAACCTAAAATCTAAACCTAACCCCAAATCTAAACCTAACCCAAAATCTAAACCTAAAATCTAAACCTAACCCCAAATCTAAACCTAACCCCAAATCTAAACCTAAAATCTAAACCTAACCCCAAATCTAAACCTAAAATCTAAACCTAACCCCAAATCTAAACCTAACCCCAAATCTAAACCTAAAATCTAAACCTAACCCCAAATCTAAACCTAACCCCAAATCTAAACCTAAAATCTAAACCTAACCCCAAATCTAAACCTAACCCCAAATCTAAACCGAGAATCTAAACCTAACCCCAAATCTAAACCTAACCCCAAATCTAAACCTGAAATCTAAACCTAACCCAAAATCTAAACCTAACCCCAAATCTAAACCTAAAATCTAAACCTAACCCCAAATTTAAACCTAAAATCTAAACCTAACCCCAAATCTAAACCTAAAATCTAAACCTAACCCCAAATCTAAACCTAACCCCAAATCTAAACCTATAATCTAAACCTAACCCCAAATCTAAACCTAAAATCTAAACCTAACCCCAAATCTAAACCTAACCCCAAATCTAAACCTAAAATCTAAACCTAACCCCAAATCTAAACCTAAAATCTAAACCTAACCCCAAATCTAAACCTAACCCCAAATCTAAACCTAAAATCTAAACCTAACCCCAAATCTAAACCTAACCCCAAATCTAAACCTAAAATCTAAACCTAACCCCAAATCTAAACCTAAAATCTAAACCTAACCCCAAATATAAACCTAACCCCAAATCTAAACCTAAAATCTAAACCTAACCCCAAATCTAAACCTAAAATCTAAACCTAACCCCAAATCTAAACCTAACCCCAAATCTAAACCTAAAATCTAAACCTAACCCCAAATCTAAACCTAAAATCTAAACCTAACCCCAAATCTAAACCTAACCCCAAATCTAAACCTAAAATCTAAACCTAACCCCAAATCTAAACCTTACCCCAAATATAAACCTAAAATCTAAACCTAACCCCAAATCTAAAACTAAAATCTAAACCTAACCCCAAATCTAAACCTAAAATCTAAACCTAACCCCAAATCTAAACCTAACCCCAAATCTAAACCTAAAATCTAAACCTAACCCCAAATCTAAACCTAAAATCTAAACCTAACCCCAAATCTAAACCTAACCCCAAATCTAAACCTAAAATCTAAACCTAACCCCAAATCTAAACATAACCCCAAATCTAAACCTAACCCCAAATCTAAACCTAAAATCTAAACCTAACCCCAAATCTAAACCTAAAATCTAAACCTAACCCCAAATCTAAACCTAAAATCTAAACCTAACCACAAATCTAAACTTAACCCCAAATCTAAACCGAAAATCTAAACCTAACCCCAAATCTAAACCTAAAATCTAAGCCTAACCCCAAATCTAAACCTAAAATCTAAACCTAAAATCTAAACGTAACCCCAAACCTAAACCTAATCCCAAATCTAAACCTAAAATCTAAACCTAACCCCAAATCTAAACCTAAAATCTAAACCTAACCCCAAATCTAAACCAAAAAATCTAAACCTAACCCCAAATATAAACCTAAAATCTAAACCTAACCCCAAATCTAAACCTAAAATCTAAACCTAACTCCAAATCTAAACCTAACCCCAAATCTAAACCTAAAATCTAAACCTAACCCCAAATCTAAACCTAACCCCAAATCTAAACCTAAAATCTAAACCTAACCCCAAATCTAAACCTAACCCCAAATCTAAACCTAAAATCTAAACCTAACCCCAAATCTAAACCTAACCCCAAATCTAAACCTAAAATCTAAACCTAACCCCAAATCTAAACCTGAAATCTAAACCTAACCTCAAATCTAAACCTAAAATCTAAACCTAACCCCAAATCTAAACCTAAAATCTAAACGTAACCCGAAATCGAAACCTAACCTTAAATCTAAACCTAAAATCTAAACCTAACCCCAAATCTAAACCTAAAATCTAAACCTAACCCCAAATCTAAACCAAAAAATCTAAACCTAACACCAAATATAAACCTAAAATCTAAAGCTAACCCCAAATCTAAACCTGAAATCTAAACCTAACCCCAAATCTAAACCTAAAATCTAAACCTAACCCCAAATCTAAACCTAACCCCAAATCTAAACCTAAAATCTAAACCTAACCCCAAATCTAAACCTAAAATCTAAACCTAACCCCAAATCTAAACCTAAAATCTAAACCTAACCCCAAATCCAAACCTAAAATCTAAAGCTAACCCCAAATCTAAACCTAACCCCGAATCTAAACCTATAATCTAAACCTAACCCCAAATCCAAACCTAAAATCTAAACCTAACCCCAAATCTAAACCTAACCCCAAATCTAAACCTAAAATCTAAACCTAACCCCAAATCTAAACCTAACCCCAAATCTAAACCTAAAATCTAAACCTAACCCCAAATCTAAACCTAAAATCTAAACCTAACCCCAAATCTAAACCTAACCCCAAATCTAAACCTAAAATCTAAACCTAACCCCAAATCTAAACCTAAAATCTAAACCTAACCCCAAATCTAAACCTAAAATCTAAACCTAACTCCAAATCTAAACCTAACCCCAAATCTAAACCTAAAATCTAAACCTAACCCCAAATCTAAACCTAACCCCAAATCTAAACCTAAAATCTAAACCTAACCCCAAATTTAAACCTAAAATCTAAACCTAACCCCAAATCTAAACCTAAAATCTAAACCTAACCCCAAATCTAAACCTAACCCCAAATCTAAACCTATAATCTAAACCTAACCCCAAATCTAAACCTAAAATCTAAACCTAACCCCAAATCTAAACCTAACCCCAAATCTAAACCTAAAATCTAAACCTAACCCCAAATCTAAACCTAGAATCTAAACCTAACCCCAAATCTAAACCTAAACCCAAATCTAAACCTAAAATCTAAACCTAACCCCAAATCTAAACCTAACCCCAAATCTAAACCTAAAATCTAAACCTAACCCCAAATTTAAACCTAAAATCTAAACCTAACCCCAAATCTAAACCTAAAATCTAAACCTAACCCCAAATCTAAACCTAACCCCAAATCTAAACCTAAAATCTAAACCTAACCCCAAATCTAAACCTAACCCCAAATCTAAACCTAACCCGAAATCTAAACCTAAAATCTAAACCTAACCCCAAATCTAAACCTAACCCCAAATCTAAACCTAAAATCTAAACCTAACCCCAAATCTAAACCTAACCCCAAATCTAAACCTAAAATCTAAACCTAACCCCAAATCTAAACCTAAAATCTAAACCTAACCCCAAATCTAAACCTAACCCCAAATCTAAACCTAAAATCTAAACCTAACCCCAAATCTAAACCTAAAATCTAAACCTAACCCCAAATCTAAACCTAAAATCTAAACCTAACCCCAAATCTAAACCTAACCCCAAATCTAAACCTAAAATCTAAACCTAACCCCAAATCTAAACCTGAAATCTAAACCTAACCCCAAATCTAAACCTAAAATCTAAACCTAACCCCAAATCTAAACCTAAAATCTAAACGTAACCCGAAATCGAAACCTAACCTTAAATCTAAACCTAAAATCTAAACCTAACCCCAAATCTAAACCTAAAATCTAAACCTAAAATCTAAACCTAACCCCAAATCTAAACCTAAAATCTAAACCTAACCCCAAATCTAAACCTAACCCCAAATCTAAACCTAAAATCTAAACCTAACCCCAAATCTAAACCTAAAATCTAAACCTAAACCCAAATCTAAACCTAACCCCAAATCTAAACCTAAAATCTAAACCTAACCCCAAATCTAAACCTAACCCCAAATCTAAACCTAAAATCTAAACCTAACCCCAAATCTAAACCTAACCCCAAATCTAAACCTAAAATCTAAACCTAACCCCAAATCTAAACCTAACCCCAAATCTAAACCTAAAATCTAAACCTAACCCCAAATCTAAACCTAAAATCTAAACCTAACCCCAAGTCTAAACCTAACCCCAAATCTAAACCTAACCCCAAATCTAAACCTAAAATCTAAACCTAACCCCAAATCTAAACCTAAAATCTAAACCTAACCCCAAATCTAAACCTAACGCCAAATCTAAACCTAAAATCTAAACCTAACCACAAATCTAGATTTAACCTCAAATCTAAACCTAAAATCTAAACCTAACCCCAAATCTAAACCTGAAATCTAAACCTAACCCCAAATCTAAACCTAAAATCTAAACCTAACCCCAAATCTAAACCTAAATCTAAACGTAACCCGAAATCGAAACCTAACCTTAAATATAAACCTAAAATCTAAACCTAAAATCTAAACCTAACCCCAAATCTAAACCTAAAATCTAAACCTAACCCCAAATCTAAACCTAACCCCAAATCTAAACCTAAAATCTAAACCTAACCCCAAATCCAAACCTAAAATCTAAACCTAACCCCAAATCTAAACCTATAATCTAAACCTAACCCCAAATCTAAACCTAAAATCTAAACCTAACCCCAAATCTAAACCTAACCCCAAATCTAAACCTAAAATCTAAACCTAACCCCAAATCTAAACCTAACCCCAAATCTAAACCTAAAATCTAAACCTAACCCCAAATCTAAACCTAACCCCAAATCTAAACCTAAAATCTAAACCTAACCCCAAATCTAAACCTGAAATCTAAACCTGACCCCAAATCTAAACCTAAAATCTAAACCTAACCCCAAATCTAAACCTAAAATCTAAACCTAACCACAAATCTAAACCTAAAATCTAAACCTAACCCCAAATCTAAACCTAAAATCTAAACCTAACCCCAAATCTAAACTTAACCCCAAATCTAAACCGAAAATCTAAACCTAACCCCAAATCTAAACCTAAAATCTAAGCCTAACCCCAAATCTAAACCTAAAATCTAAACCTAAAATCTAAACCTAACCCCAAATCTAAACCTAATCCCAAATCTAAACCTAAAATCTAAACCTAACCCCAAATCTAAACCTAACCCCAAATCTAAACCTAAAATCTAAACCTAACCCCAAATCTAAAGCAAAAAATCTAAACCTAACACCAAATATAAACCTAAAATCTAAACCTAACCCCAAATCTAAACCTGAAATCTAAACCTAACCCCAAATCTAAACCTAAAATCTAAACCTAACTCCAAATCTAAACCTAACCCCAAATCTAAACCTAAAATCTAAACCTAACCCCAAATCCAAACCTAAAATCTAAACCTAACCCCAAATCTAAACCTAACCCCAAATCTAAACCTAAAATCTAAACCTAACCCCAAATCTAAACCTAACCCCAAATCTAAACCTAAAATCTAAACCTAACCCCAAATCTAAACCTAAAATCTAAACCTAACCCCAAATCTAAACCTAACCCCAAATCTAAACCTAAAATCTAAACCTAACCCCAAATCTAAACCTAAAATCTAAACCTAACCCCAAATCTAAACCTAAAATCTAAACCTAACTCCAAATCTAAACCTAACCCCAAATCTAAACCTAAAATCTAAACCTAACCCCAAATCTAAACCTAAAATCTAAACCTAACCCCAAATCTAAACCTAAAATCTAAACCTAACCCCAAATCTAAACCTAAAATCTAAACCTAACCCCAAATCTAAACCTAAAATCTAAACCTAAAATCTAAACCTAACCCCAAATCTAAACCTAACCCCAAATCTAAACCTAAAATCTAAACCTAACCCCAAATCTAAACCTAACCCCAAATCTAAACCTAAAATCTAAACCTAACCCCAAATTTAAACCTAAAATCTAAACCTAACCCCAAATCTAAACCTAAAATCTAAACCTAACCCCAAATCTAAATCTAAAATCTAAACCTAAAATCTAAACCTAACCCCAAGTCTAAACCTAAAATCTAAACCTAACCCCAAATCTAAACCTAACCCCAAATCTAAACCTAAAATCTAAACCTAACCCCAAATCTAAACCTAAAATCTAAACCTAACCCCAAATCTAAACCTAACCCCAAATCTAAACCTAAAATCTAAACCTAACCCCAAATCTAAACCTAACCCCAAATCTAAACCTAAAATCTAAACCTAACCCCAAATCTAAACCTAAAATCTAAACCTAACCCCAAATCTAAACCTAACCCCAAATCTAAACCTAAAATCTAAACCTAACCCCAAATCTAAACCTAACCCCAAATCTAAACCTAAAATCTAAACCTAACCCCAAATCTAAACCTAACCCCAAATCTAAACCTAGAATCTAAACCTAACCCCAAATCTAAACCTAACCCCAAATCTAAACCTAAAATCTAAACCTAACCCCAAATCTAAACCTAACCCCAAATCTAAACCTAAAATCTAAACCTAACCCCAAATTTAAACCTAAAATCTAAACCTAACCCCAAATCTAAACCTAAAATCTAAACCTCACCCCAAATCTAAACCTAAAATCTAAACCTAACCCCAAATCTAAACCTAAAATCTAAACCTAACCCCAAATCTAAACCTAACCCCAAATCTAAACCTAAAATCTAAACCTAACCCCAAATCTAAACCTAAAATCTAAACCTAACCCCAAATCTAAACCTAACCCCAAATCTAAACCTAAAATCTAAACCTAACCCCAAATCTAAACCTAACCCCAAATCTAAACCTAAAATCTAAACCTAACCCCAAATCTAAACCTAAAATCTAAACCTAACCCCAAATCTAAACCTAACCCCAAATCTAAACCTAAAATCTAAACCTAACCCCAAATCTAAACCTAAAATCTAAACCTAACCCCAAATCTAAACCTAACCCCAAATCTAAACCTAAAATCTAAACCTAACCCCAAATCTAAACCTAACCCCAAATCTAAACCTAACCCCAAATCTAAACCTAAAATCTAAACCTAACCCCAAATCTAAACCTGAAATCTAAACCTAACCCCAAATCTAAACCTAAAATCGAAATCTAACCCCAAATCTAAACCTAAATCTAAACGTAACCCGAAATCGAAACCTAACCTTAAATATAAACCTAAAATCTAAACCTAACCCCAAATCTAAACCTAAAATCTAAACCTAACCCCAAATCTAAACCTAACCCCAAATCTAAACCTAAAATCTAAACCTAACCCCAAATCCAAACCTAAAATCTAAACCTAACCCCAAATCTAAACCTAACCCCAAATCTAAACGTAAAATCTAAACCTAACCCCAAATCTAAACCTGAAATCTAAACCTGACCCCAAATCTAAACCTAAAATCTAAACCTAACCCCAAATCTAAACCTAAAATCTAAACCTAACCACAAATCTAAACCTAAAATCTAAACCTAACCCCAAATCTAAACCTAAAATCTAAACCTAACCCCAAATCTAAACTTAACCCCAAATCTAAACCGAAAATCTAAACCTAACCCCAAATCTAAACCTAAAATCTAAGCCTAACCCCAAATCTAAACCTAAAATCTAAACCTAAAATCTAAACCTAACCCCAAATCTAAACCTAACCCCAAATCTAAACCTAAAATCTAAACCTAACCCCAAATCTAAACCTAACCCCAAATCTAAACCAAAAAATCTAAACCTAACCCCAAATATAAACCTAAAATCTAAACCTAACCCCAAATCTAAACCTAAAATCTAAACCTAACCCCAAATCTAAACCTAAAATCTAAACCTAACCCCAAATCTAAACCTAACCCCAAATCTAAACCTAAAATCTAAACCTAACCCCAAATCTAAACCTAAAATCTAAACCTAACCCCAAATCTAAACCTAAAATCTAAACCTAACCCCAAATCCAAACCTAAAATCTAAACCTAACCCCAAATCTAAACCTAACCCCAAATCTAAACCTAAAATCTAAACCTAACCCCAAATCTAAACCTAACCCCAAATCTAATCCTAAAATCTAAACCTAACCCCAAATCTAAACCTGAAATCTAAACCTAACCCCAAATCTAAACCTAAAATCTAAACCTAACTCCAAATCTAAACCTAACCCCAAATCTAAACCTAAAATCTAAACCTAACCCCAAATCCAAACCTAAAATCTAAACCTAACCCCAAATCTAAACCTAACCCCAAATCTAAACCTAAAATCTAAACCTAACCCCAAATCTAAACCTAACCCCAAATCTAAACCTAAAATCTAAACCTAACCCCAAATCTAAACCTAAAATCTAAACCTAAGCCCAAATCTAAACCTAACCCCAAATCTAAACCTAAAATCTAAACCTAACCCCAAATCTAAACCTAAAATCTAAACCTAACCCCAAATCTAAACCTAAAATCTAAACCTAACTCCAAATCTAAACCTAACCCCAAATCTAAACCTAAAATCTAAACCTAACCCCAAATCTAAACCTAAAATCTAAACCTAACCCCAAATCTAAACCTAACCCCAAATCTAAACCTAAAATCTAAACCTAACCCCAAATCTAAACCTAAAATCTAAACCTAACCCCAAATCTAAACCTAAAATCTAAACCTATCCCCAAATCTAAACCTAAAATCTAAACCTAAAATCTAAACCTAACCCCAAATCTAAACCTAACCCCAAATCTAAACCTAAAATCTAAACCTAACCCCAAATCTAAACCTAACCCCAAATCTAAACCTAACCCCAAATCTAAACCTAAAATCTAAACCTAACCCCAAATCTAAACCTAACCCCAAATCTAAACCTAAAATCTAAACCTAACCCCAAATCTAAACCTAACCCCAAATCTAAACCTAGAATCTAAACCTAACCCCAAATCTAAACCTAACCCCAAATCTAAACCTAAAATCTAAACCTAACCCCAAATCTAAACCTAACCCCAAATCTAAACCTAAAATCTAAACCTAACCCCAAATTTAAACCTAAAATCTAAACCTAACCCCAAATCTAAACCTAAAATCTAAACCTAACCCCAAATCTAAACCTAACCCCAAATCTAAACCTAAAATCTAAACCTAACCCCAAATCTAAACCTAAAATCTAAACCTAACCCCAAATCTAAACCTAACCCCAAATCTAAACCTAAAATCTAAACCTAACCCCAAATCTAAACCTAAAATCTAAACCTAACCCCAAATCTAAACCTAACCCCAAATCTAAACCTAAAATCTAAACCTAACCCCAAATCTAAACCTAACCCCAAATCTAAACCTAAAATCTAAACCTAACCCCAAATCTAAACCTAAAATCTAAACCTAACCCCAAATCTAAACCTAACCCCAAATCTAAACCTAAAATCTAAACCTAACCCCAAATCTAAACCTAAAATCTAAACCTAACCCCAAATCTAAACCTAACCCCAAATCTAAACCTAAAATCTAAACCTAACCCCAAATCTAAACCTAACCCCAAATCTAAACCTAACCCCAAATCTAAACCTAAAATCTAAACCTAACCCCAAATCTAAACCTGAAATCTAAACCTAACCCCAAATCTAAACCTAAAATCTAAACCTAACCCCAAATCTAAACCTAAATCTAAACGTAACCCGAAATCGAAACCTAACCTTAAATATAAACCTAAAATCTAAACCTAACCCCAAATCTAAACCTAAAATCTAAACCTAACCCCAAATCTAAACCTAAAATCTAAACCTAACCCCAAATCTAAACCTAACCCCAAATCTAAACCTAAAATCTAAACCTAACCCCAAATCCAAACCTAAAATCTAAACCTAACCCCAAATCTAAACCTAACCCCAAATCTAAACCTAAAATCTAAACCTAACCCCAAATCTAAACCAAAAAATCTAAACCTAACCCCAAATATAAACCTAAAATCTAAACCTAACCCCAAATCTAAACCTAAAATCTAAACCTAACCCCAAATCTAAACCTAAAATCTAAACCTAACCCCAAATCTAAACCTAACCCCAAATCTAAACCTAAAATCTAAACCTAACCCCAAATCTAAACCTAAAATCTAAACCTAACCCCAAATCTAAACCTAAAATCTAAACCTAACCCCAAATCCAAACCTAAAATCTAAACCTAACCCCAAATCTAAACCTAACCCCAAATCTAAACCTAAAATCTAAACCTAACCCCAAATCTAAACCTAACCCCAAATCTAATCCTAAAATCTAAACCTAACCCCAAATCTAAACCTGAAATCTAAACCTAACCCCAAATCTAAACCTAAAATCTAAACCTAACTCCAAATCTAAACCTAACCCCAAATCTAAACCTAAAATCTAAACCTAACCCCAAATCCAAACCTAAAATCTAAACCTAACCCCAAATCTAAACCTAACCCCAAATCTAAAACTAAAATCTAAACCTAACCCCAAATCTAAACCTAACCCCAAATCTAAACCTAAAATCTAAACCTAACCCCAAATCTAAACCTAAAATCTAAACCTAATCCTAAAATCTAAACCTAACCCCAAATCTAAACCTAAAATCTAAACCTAACCCCAAATCTAAACCTAAAATCTAAACCTAAGTCCAAATCTAAACCTAAAATCTAAACCTAACCCCAAATCCAAACCTAAAATCTAAACCTAACCCCAAATCTAAACCTAACCCCAAATCTAAACCTAAAATCTAAACCTAACCCCAAATCTAAACCTAACCCCAAATCTAAACCTAAAATCTAAACCTAACCCCAAATCTAAACCTAAAATCTAAACCTAACCCCAAATCTAAACCTAAAATCTAAACCTATCCCCAAATCTAAACCTAAAATCTAAACCTAAAATCTAAACCTAACCCCAAATCTAAACCTAACCCCAAATCTAAACCTAAAATCTAAACCTAACCCCAAATCTAAACCTAACCCCAAATCTAAACCTAAAATCTAAACCTAACCCCAAATCTAAACCTAACCCCAAATCTAAACCTAAAATCTAAACCTAACCCCAAATCTAAACCTAACCCCAAATCTAAACCTAGAATCTAAACCTAACCCCAAATCTAAACCTAACCCCAAATCTAAACCTAAAATCTAAACCTAACCCCAAATCTAAACCTAACCCCAAATCTAAACCTAAAATCTAAACCTAACCCCAAATTTAAACCTAAAATCTAAACCTAACCCCAAATCTAAACCTAAAATCTAAACCTAACCCCAAATCTAAACCTAACCCCAAATCTAAACCTAAAATCTAAACCTAACCCCAAATCTAAACCTAAAATCTAAACCTAACCCCAAATCTAAACCTAACCCCAAATCTAAACCTAAAATCTAAACCTAACCCCAAATCTAAACCTAAAATCTAAACCTAACCCCAAATCTAAACCTAACCCCAAATCTAAACCTAAAATCTAAACCTAAACCCAAATCTAAACCTAACCCCAAATCTAAACCTAAAATCTAAACCTAACCCCAAATCTAAACCTAAAATCTAAACCTAACCCCAAATCTAAACCTAACCCCAAATCTAAACCTAAAATCTAAACCTAACCCCAAATCTAAACCTAAAATCTAAACCTAACCCCAAATCTAAACCTAACCCCAAATCTAAACCTAAAATCTAAACCTAACCCCAAATCTAAACCTGAAATCTAAACCTAACCCCAAATCTAAACCTAAAATCTAAACCTAACCCCAAATCTAAACCTAAATCTAAACGTAACCCGAAATCGAAACCTAACCTTAAATATAAACCTAAAATCTAAACCTAACCCCAAATCTAAACCTAAAATCTAAACCTAACCCCAAATCTAAACCTAAAATCTAAACCTAACCCCAAATCTAAACCTAACCCCAAATCTAAACCTAAAATCTAAACCTAACCCCAAATCCAAACCTAAAATCTAAACCTAACCCCAAATCTAAACCTAACCCCAAATCTAAACCTAAAATCTAAACCTAACCCCAAATCTAAACCTAACCCCAAATCTAAACCTAAAATCTAAACCTAACCCCAAATCTAAACCTGAAATCTAAACCTGACCCCAAATCTAAACCTAAAATCTAAACCTAACCCCAAATCTAAACCTAAAATCTAAACCTAACCACAAATCTAAACCTAAAATCTAAACCTAACCCCAAATCTAAACCTAAAATCTAAACCTAACCCCAAATCTAAACTTAACCCCAAATCTAAACCGAAAATCTAAACCTAACCCCAAATCTAAACCTAAAATCTAAGCCTAACCCCAAATCTAAACCTAAAATCTAAACCTAACCCCAAATCTAAACCTAATCCCAAATCTAAACCTAAAATCTAAACCTAACCCCAAATCTAAACCTAACCCCAAATCTAAACCTAAAATCTAAACCTAACCCCAAATCTAAACCAAAAAATCTAAACCTAACCCCAAATCTAAACCTAAAATCTAAACCTAACCCCAAATCTAAACCTAAAATCTAAACCTAACCCCAAATCTAAACCTAAAATCTAAACCTAACCCCAAATCTAAACCTAACCCCAAATCTAAACCTAAAATCTAAACCTAACCCCAAATCTAAACCTAAAATCTAAACCTAACCCCAAATCTAAACCTAAAATCTAAACCTAACCCCAAATCCAAACCTAAAATCTAAACCTAACCCCAAATCTAAACCTAACCCCAAATCTAAACCTAAAATCTAAACCTAACCCCAAATCTAAACCTAACCCCAAATCTAATCCTAAAATCTAAACCTAACCCCAAATCTAAACCTAACCCCAAATCTAAACCTAAAATCTAAACCTAACCCCAAATCTAAACCTAACCCCAAATCTAAACCTAAAATCTAAACCTAACCCCAAATCTAAACCAAAAAATCTAAACCTAACCCCAAATATAAACCTAAAATCTAAACCTAACCCCAAATCTAAACCTAAAATCTAAACCTAACCCCAAATCTAAACCTAAAATCTAAACCTAACCCCAAATCTAAACCTAACCCCAAATCTAAACCTAAAATCTAAACCTAACCCCAAATCTAAACCTAAAATCTAAACCTAACCCCAAATCTAAACCTAAAATCTAAACCTAACCCCAAATCCAAACCTAAAATCTAAACCTAACCCCAAATCTAAACCTAACCCCAAATCTAAACCTAAAATCTAAACCTAACCCCAAATCTAAACCTAACCCCAAATCTAATCCTAAAATCTAAACCTAACCCCAAATCTAAACCTGAAATCTAAACCTAACCCCAAATCTAAACCTAAAATCTAAACCTAACTCCAAATCTAAACCTAACCCCAAATCTAAACCTAAAATCTAAACCTAACCCCAAATCCAAACCTAAAATCTAAACCTAACCCCAAATCTAAACCTAACCCCAAATCTAAACCTAAAATCTAAACCTAACCCCAAATCTAAACCTAACCCCAAATCTAAACCTAAAATCTAAACCTAACCCCAAATCTAAACCTAAAATCTAAACCTAAGCCCAAATCTAAACCTAACCCCAAATCTAAACCTAAAATCTAAACCTAACCCCAAATCTAAACCTAAAATCTAAACCTAACCCCAAATCTAAACCTAAAATCTAAACCTAACTCCAAATCTAAACCTAACCCCAAATCTAAACCTAAAATCTAAACCTAACCCCAAATCTAAACCTAAAATCTAAACCTAACCCCAAATCTAAACCTAACCCCAAATCTAAACCTAAAATCTAAACCTAACCCCAAATCTAAACCTAAAATCTAAACCTAACCCCAAATCTAAACCTAAAATCTAAACCTATCCCCAAATCTAAACCTAAAATCTAAACCTAAAATCTAAACCTAACCCCAAATCTAAACCTAACCCCAAATCTAAACCTAAAATCTAAACCTAACCCCAAATTTAAACCTAAAATCTAAACCTAACCCCAAATCTAAACCTAAAATCTAAACCTAACCCCAAATCTAAATCTAAAATCTAAACCTAAAATCTAAACCTAACCCCAAGTCTAAACCTAAAATCTAAACCTAACCCCAAATCTAAACCTAACCCCAAATCTAAACCTAAAATCTAAACCTAACCCCAAATCTAAACCTAAAATCTAAACCTAACCCCAAATCTAAACCTAACCCCAAATCTAAACCTAAAATCTAAACCTAACCCCAAATCTAAACCTAACCCCAAATCTAAACCTAAAATCTAAACCTAACCCCAAATCTAAACCTAAAATCTAAACCTAACCCCAAATCTAAACCTAACCCCAAATCTAAACCTAAAATCTAAACCTAACCCCAAATCTAAACCTAACCCCAAATCTAAACCTAAAATCTAAACCTAACCCCAAATCTAAACCTAACCCCAAATCTAAACCTAGAATCTAAACCTAACCCCAAATCTAAACCTAACCCCAAATCTAAACCTAAAATCTAAACCTAACCCCAAATCTAAACCTAACCCCAAATCTAAACCTAAAATCTAAACCTAACCCCAAATTTAAACCTAAAATCTAAACCTAACCCCAAATCTAAACCTAAAATCTAAACCTAACCCCAAATCTAAACCTAACCCCAAATCTAAACCTAAAATCTAAACCTAACCCCAAATCTAAACCTAAAATCTAAACCTAACCCCAAATCTAAACCTAACCCCAAATCTAAACCTAAAATCTAAACCTAACCCCAAATCTAAACCTAAAATCTAAACCTAACCCCAAATCTAAACCTAACCCCAAATCTAAACCTAAAATCTAAACCTAAACCCAAATCTAAACCTAACCCCAAATCTAAACCTAAAATCTAAACCTAACCCCAAATCTAAACCTAAAATCTAAACCTAACCCCAAATCTAAACCTAACCCCAAATCTAAACCTAAAATCTAAACCTAACCCCAAATCTAAACCTAAAATCTAAACCTAACCCCAAATCTAAACCTAAAATCTAAACCTATCCCCAAATCTAAACCTAAAATCTAAACCTAAAATCTAAACCTAACCCCAAATCTAAACCTAACCCCAAATCTAAACCTAAAATCTAAACCTAACCCCAAATCTAAACCTAACCCCAAATCTAAACCTAAAATCTAAACCTAACCCCAAATCTAAACCTAACCCCAAATCTAAACCTAAAATCTAAACCTAACCCCAAATCTAAACCTAACCCCAAATCTAAACCTAGAATCTAAACCTAACCCCAAATCTAAACCTAACCCCAAATCTAAACCTAAAATCTAAACCTAACCCCAAATCTAAACCTAACCCCAAATCTAAACCTAAAATCTAAACCTAACCCCAAATTTAAACCTAAAATCTAAACCTAACCCCAAATCTAAACCTAAAATCTAAACCTAACCCCAAATCTAAACCTAAAATCTAAACCTAACCCCAAATCTAAACCTAAAATCTAAACCTAACCCCAAATCTAAACCTAACCCCAAATCTAAACCTAAAATCTAAACCTAACCCCAAATCTAAACCTAAAATCTAAACCTAACCCCAAATCTAAACCTAACCCCAAATCTAAACCTAAAATCTAAACCTAAACCCAAATCTAAACCTAACCCCAAATCTAAACCTAAAATCTAAACCTAACCCCAAATCTAAACCTAAAATCTAAACCTAACCCCAAATCTAAACCTAACCCCAAATCTAAACCTAAAATCTAAACCTAACCCCAAATCTAAACCTAAAATCTAAACCTAACCCCAAATCTAAACCTAACCCCAAATCTAAACCTAAAATCTAAACCTAACCCCAAATCTAAACCTAACCCCAAATCTAAACCTAACCCCAAATCTAAACCTAAAATCTAAACCTAACCCCAAATCTAAACCTGAAATCTAAACCTAACCCCAAATCTAAACCTAAAATCTAAACCTAACCCCAAATCTAAACCTAAATCTAAACGTAACCCGAAATCGAAACCTAACCTTAAATATAAACCTAAAATCTAAACCTAACCCCAAATCTAAACCTAAAATCTAAACCTAACCCCAAATCTAAACCTAAAATCTAAACCTAACCCCAAATCTAAACCTAACCCCAAATCTAAACCTAAAATCTAAACCTAACCCCAAATCCAAACCTAAAATCTAAACCTAACCCCAAATCTAAACCTAACCCCAAATCTAAACCTAAAATCTAAACCTAACCCCAAATCTAAACCTAACCCCAAATCTAAACCTAAAATCTAAACCTAACCCCAAATCTAAACCTGAAATCTAAACCTGACCCCAAATCTAAACCTAAAATCTAAACCTAACCCCAAATCTAAACCTAAAATCTAAACCTAACCACAAATCTAAACCTAAAATCTAAACCTAACCCCAAATCTAAACCTAAAATCTAAACCTAACCCCAAATCTAAACTTAACCCCAAATCTAAACCGAAAATCTAAACCTAACCCCAAATCTAAACCTAAAATCTAAGCCTAACCCCAAATCTAAACCTAAAATCTAAACCTAACCCCAAATCTAAACCTAATCCCAAATCTAAACCTAAAATCTAAACCTAACCCCAAATCTAAACCTAACCCCAAATCTAAACCTAAAATCTAAACCTAACCCCAAATCTAAACCAAAAAATCTAAACCTAACCCCAAATCTAAACCTAAAATCTAAACCTAACCCCAAATCTAAACCTAAAATCTAAACCTAACCCCAAATCTAAACCTAACCCCAAATCTAAACCTAAAATCTAAACCTAACCCCAAATCTAAACCTAAAATCTAAACCTAACCCCAAATCTAAACCTAAAATCTAAACCTAACCCCAAATCCAAACCTAAAATCTAAACCTAACCCCAAATCTAAACCTAACCCCAAATCTAAACCTAAAATCTAAACCTAACCCCAAATCTAAACCTAACCCCAAATCTAATCCTAAAATCTAAACCTAACCCCAAATCTAAACCTAACCCCAAATCTAAACCTAAAATCTAAACCTAACCCCAAATCTAAACCTAACCCCAAATCTAAACCTAAAATCTAAACCTAACCCCAAATCTAAACCAAAAAATCTAAACCTAACCCCAAATATAAACCTAAAATCTAAACCTAACCCCAAATCTAAACCTAAAATCTAAACCTAACCCCAAATCTAAACCTAACCCCAAATCTAAACCTAAAATCTAAACCTAACCCCAAATCTAAACCTAAAATCTAAACCTAACCCCAAATCTAAACCTAAAATCTAAACCTAACCCCAAATCCAAACCTAAAATCTAAACCTAACCCCAAATCTAAACCTAACCCCAAATCTAAACCTAAAATCTAAACCTAACCCCAAATCTAAACCTAACCCCAAATCTAATCCTAAAATCTAAACCTAACCCCAAATCTAAACCTGAAATCTAAACCTAACCCGAAATCTAAACCTAAAATCTAAACCTAACTCCAAATCTAAACCTAACCCCAAATCTAAACCTAAAATCTAAACCTAACCCCAAATCCAAAAATAAAATCTAAACCTAACCCCAAATCTAAACCTAACCCCAAATCTAAACCTAAAATCTAAACCTAACCCCAAATCTAAACCTAACCCCAAATCTAAACCTAAAATCTAAACCTAACCCCAAATCTAAACCTAAAATCTAAACCTAAGCCCAAATCTAAACCTAACCCCAAATCTAAACCTAAAATCTAAACCTAACCCCAAATCTAAACCTAAAATCTAAACCTAACCCCAAATCTAAACCTAAAATCTAAACCTAACTCCAAATCTAAACCTAACCCCAAATCTAAACCTAAAATCTAAACCTAACCCCAAATCTAAACCTAAAATCTAAACCTAACCCCAAATCTAAACCTAACCCCAAATCTAAACCTAAAATCTAAACCTAACCCCAAATCTAAACCTAAAATCTAAACCTAACCCCAAATCTAAACCTAAAATCTAAACCTATCCCCAAATCTAAACCTAAAATCTAAACCTAAAATCTAAACCTAACCCCAAATCTAAACCTAACCCCAAATCTAAACCTAAAATCTAAACCTAACCCCAAATTTAAACCTAAAATCTAAACCTAACCCCAAATCTAAACCTAAAATCTAAACCTAACCCCAAATCTAAATCTAAAATCTAAACCTAAAATCTAAACCTAACCCCAAGTCTAAACCTAAAATCTAAACCTAACCCCAAATCTAAACCTAACCCCAAATCTAAACCTAAAATCTAAACCTAACCCCAAATCTAAACCTAAAATCTAAACCTAACCCCAAATCTAAACCTAACCCCAAATCTAAACCTAAAATCTAAACCTAACCCCAAATCTAAACCTAACCCCAAATCTAAACCTAAAATCTAAACCTAACCCCAAATCTAAACCTAAAATCTAAACCTAACCCCAAATCTAAACCTAACCCCAAATCTAAACCTAAAATCTAAACCTAACCCCAAATCTAAACCTAACCCCAAATCTAAACCTAAAATCTAAACCTAACCCCAAATCTAAACCTAACTCCAAATCTAAACCTAGAATCTAAACCTAACCCCAAATCTAAACCTAACCCCAAATCTAAACCTAAAATCTAAACCTAACCCCAAATCTAAACCTAACCCCAAATCTAAACCTAAAATCTAAACCTAACCCCAAATTTAAACCTAAAATCTAAACCTAACCCCAAATCTAAACCTAAAATCTAAACCTAACCCCAAATCTAAACCTAACCCCAAATCTAAACCTAAAATCTAAACCTAACCCCAAATCTAAACCCCAAATCTAAACCTAAAATCTAAACCTAACCCCAAATCTAAACCTAACCCCAAATCTAAACCTAAAATCTAAACCTAACCCCAAATCTAAACCTAAAATCTAAACCTAACCCCAAATCTAAACCTAACCCCAAATCTAAACCTAAAATCTAAACCTAAACCCAAATCTAAACCTAACCCCAAATCTAAACCTAAAATCTAAACCTAACCCCAAATCTAAACCTAAAATCTAAACCTAACCCCAAATCTAAACCTAACCCCAAATCTAAACCTAAAATCTAAACCTAACCCCAAATCCAAACCTAAAATCTAAACCTAACCCCAAATCTAAACCTAACCCCAAATCTAAACCTAAAATCTAAACCTAACCCCAAATCTAAACCTAACCCCAAATCTAAACCTAAAATCTAAACCTAACCCCAAATCTAAACCTGAAATCTAAACCTGACCCCAAATCTAAACCTAAAATCTAAACCTAACCCCAAATCTAAACCTAAAATCTAAACCTAACCACAAATCTAAACCTAAAATCTAAACCTAACCCCAAATCTAAACCTAAAATCTAAACCTAACCCCAAATCTAAACTTAACCCCAAATCTAAACCGAAAATCTAAACCTAACCCCAAATCTAAACCTAAAATCTAAACCTAACCCCAAATCTAAACCTAAAATCTAAACCTAAAATCTAAACCTAACCCCAAATCTAAACCTAATCCCAAATCTAAACCTAAAATCTAAACCTAACCCCAAATCTAAACCTAACCCCAAATCTAAACCTAAAATCTAAACCTAACCCCAAATCTAAACCAAAAAATCTAAACCTAACCCCAAATATAAACCTAAAATCTAAACCTAACCCCAAATCTAAACCTAAAATCTAAACCTAACCCCAAATCTAAACCTAAAATCTAAACCTAACCCCAAATCTAAACCTAACCCCAAATCTAAACCTAAAATCTAAACCTAACCCCTAATCTAAACCTAAAATCTAAACCTAACCCCAAATCTAAACCTAAAATCTAAACCTAACCCCAAATCCAAACCTAAAATCTAAACCTAACCCCAAATCTAAACCTAACCCCAAATCTAAACCTAAAATCTAAACCTAACCCCAAATCTAAACCTAACCCCAAATCTAATCCTAAAATCTAAACCTAACCCCAAATCTAAACCTAAAATCTAAACCTAACCCCAAATCTAAACCTAACCCCAAATCTAAACCTAAAATCTAAACCTAACCCCAAATCTAAATCTAAAATCTAAACCTAACTCCAAATCTAAACCTAACCCCAAATCTAAACCTAACCCCAAATCTAAACCTAAAATCTAAACCTAACCCCAAATCTAAACATAAAATCTAAACCTAACCCCAAATCTAAACCTAAAATCTAAACCTATCCCCAAATCTAAACCTAAAATCTAAACCTAAAATCTAAACCTAACCCCAAATCTAAACCTAACCCCAAATCTAAACCTAAAATCTAAACCTAACCCCAAATCTAAACCTAGAATCTAAACCTAACCCCAAATCTAAACCTAACCCCAAATCTAAACCTAAAATCTAAACCTAACCCCAAATCTAAACCTAACCCCAAATCTAAACCTAAAATCTAAACCTAACCCCAAATTTAAACCTAAAATCTAAACCTAACCCCAAATCTAAACCTAAAATCTAAACCTAACCCCAAAACTAAATCTAAAATCTAAACCTAAAATCTAAACCTAACCCCAAGTCTAAACCTAAAATCTAAACCTAACCCCAAATCTAAACCTAACCCCAAATCTAAACCTAAAATCTAAACCTAACCCCAAATCTAAACCTAAAATCTAAACCTAACCCCAAATCTAAACCTAACCCAAAATCTAAACCTAAAATCTAAACCTAACCCCAAATCTAAACCTAACCCCAAATCTAAACCTAAAATCTAAACCTAACCCCAAATCTAAACCTAAAATCTAAACCTAAACCCAAATCTAAACCTAAACCCAAATCTAAACCTAAAATCTAAACCTAACCCCAAATCTAAACCTAACCCCAAATCTAAACCTAAAATCTAAACCTAACCCCAAATCTAAACCTAACCCCAAATCTAAACCTAAAATCTAAACCTAACCCCAAATTTAAACCTAAAATCTAAACCTAACCCCAAATCTAAACCTAAAATCTAAACCTAACCCCAAATCTAAACCTAACCCCAAATCTAAACCTAAAATCTAAACCTAACCCCAAATCTAAACCTAAAATCTAAACCTAACCCCAAATCTAAACCTAACCCCAAATCTAAACCTAAAATCTAAACCTAACCCCAAATCTAAACCTAAAATCTAAACCTAACCCCAAATCTAAACCTAACCCCAAATCTAAACCTAAAATCTAAACCTAACCCCAAATCTAAACCTAACCCCAAATCTAAACCTAAAATCTAAACCTAACCCCAAATCTAAACCTAAAATCTAAACCTAACCCCAAATCTAAACCTAACCCCAAATCTAAACCTAAAATCTAAACCTAACCCCAAATCTAAACCTAAAATCTAAACCTAACCCCAAATCTAAACCTAACCCCAAATCTAAACCTAAAATCTAAACCTAACCCCAAATCTAAACCTAACCCCAAATCTAAACCTAACCCCAAATCTAAACCTAAAATCTAAACCTAACCCCAAATCTAAACCTGAAATCTAAACCTAACCCCAAATCTAAACCTAAAATCTAAACCTAACCCCAAATCTAAACCTAAATCTAAACGTAACCCGAAATCGAAACCTAACCTTAAATATAAACCTAAAATCTAAACCTAACCCCAAATCTAAACCTAAAATCTAAACCTAACCCCAAATCTAAACCTAAAATCTAAACCTAACCCCAAATCTAAACCTAACCCCAAATCTAAACCTAAAATCTAAACCTAACCCCAAATCCAAACCTAAAATCTAAACCTAACCCCAAATCTAAACCTAAAATCTAAACCTAACCCCAAATCTAAACCTAAAATCTAAACCTAACCCCAAATCTAAACCTAACCCCAAATCTAAACCTAAAATCTAAACCTAACCCCAAATCTAAACCTAAAATCTAAACCTAACCCCAAATCTAAACCTAACCCCAAATCTAAACCTAAAATCTAAACCTAACCCCAAATCCAAACCTAAAATCTAAACCTAACCCCAAATCTAAACCTAAAATCTAAACCTAACCCCAAATCTAAACCTAAAATCTAAACCTAACCCCAAATCTAAACCTAACCCCAAATCTAAACCTAAAATCTAAACCTAACCCCAAATCTAAACCTAAAATCTAAACCTAACCCCAAATCTAAACCTAACCCCAAATCTAAACCTAAAATCTAAACCTAACCCCAAATCTAAACCTAACCCCAAATCTAAACCTAACCCCAAATCTAAACCTAAAATCTAAACCTAACCCCAAATCTAAACCTAAAATCTAAACCTAACCCCAAATCTAAACCTAAAATCTAAACCTAACCCCAAATCTAAACCTAAAATCTAAACCTAAAATCTAAACCTAACCCCAAATCTAAACCTAATCCCAAATCTAAACCTAAAATCTAAACCTAACCCCAAATCTAAACCTAACCCCAAATCTAAACCTAAAATCTAAACCTAACCCCAAATCTAAACCTAACCCCAAATCTAAACCTAAAATCTAAACCTAACCCCAAATCTAAACCTAAAATCTAAACCTAAACCCAAATCTAAACCTAAACCCAAATCTAAACCTAAAATCTAAACCTAACCCCAAATCTAAACCTAACCCCAAATCTAAACCTAAAATCTAAACCTAACCCCAAATCTAAACCTAACCCCAAATCTAAACCTAAAATCTAAACCTAACCCCAAATCTAAACCTAAAATCTAAACCTAACCCCAAATCTAAACCTAAAATCTAAACCTAACCCCAAATCTAAACCTAACCCCAAATCTAAACCTAAAATCTAAACCTAACCCCAAATCTAAACCTAAAATCTAAACCTAACCCCAAATCTAAACCTAACCCCAAATCTAAACCTAAAATCTAAACCTAACCCCAAATCTAAACCTAAAATCTAAACCTAACCCCAAATCTAAACCTAACCCCAAATCTAAACCTAAAATCTAAACCTAACCCCAAATCTAAACCTAACCCCAAATCTAAACCTAAAATCTAAACCTAACCCCAAATCTAAACCTAAAATCTAAACCTAACCCCAAATCTAAACCTAACCCCAAATCTAAACCTAAAATCTAAACCTAACCCCAAATCTAAACCTAAAATCTAAACCTAACCCCAAATCTAAACCTAACCCCAAATCTAAACCTAAAATCTAAACCTAACCCCAAATCTAAACCTAACCCCAAATCTAAACCTAACCCCAAATCTAAACCTAAAATCTAAACCTAACCCCAAATCTAAACCTGAAATCTAAACCTAACCCCAAATCTAAACCTAAAATCTAAACCTAACCCCAAATCTAAACCTAAATCTAAACGTAACCCGAAATCAAAACCTAACCTTAAATATAAACCTAAAATCGAAACCTAACCCCAAATCTAAACCTAAAATCTAAACCTAACCCCAAATCTAAACCTAAAATCTAAACCTAACCCCAAATCTAAACCTAACCCCAAATCTAAACCTAAAATCTAAACCTAACCCCAAATCCAAACCTAAAATCTAAACCTAACCCCAAATCTAAACCTAACCCCAAATCTAAACCTAAAATCTAAACCTAACCCCAAATCTAAACCTAAAATCTAAACCTAACCCCAAATCTAAACCTAACCCCAAATCTAAACCTAAAATCTAAACCTAACCCCAAATCTAAACCTAACCCCAAATCTAAACCTAACCCCAAATCTAAACCTAAAATCTAAACCTAACCCCAAATCTAAACCTGAAATCTAAACCTAACCCCAAATCTAAACCTAAAATCTAAACCTAACCCCAAATCTAAACCTAAAATCTAAACCTAACCCCAAATCTAAACCTAAAATCTAAACCTAACCCCAAATCTAAACCTAACCCCAAATCTAAACCTAAAATCTAAACCTAACCCCAAATCCAAACCTAAAATCTAAACCTAACCCCAAATCTAAACCTAAAATCTAAACCTAACCCCAAATCTAAACCTAAAATCTAAACCTAACCCCAAATCTAAACCTAACCCCAAATCTAAACCTAAAATCTAAACCTAACCCCAAATCTAAACCTAAAATCTAAACCTAACCCCAAATCTAAACCTAACCCCAAATCTAAACCTAAAATCTAAACCTAACCCCAAATCCAAACCTAAAATCTAAACCTAACCCCAAATCTAAACCTAAAATCTAAACCTAACCCCAAATCTAAACCTAAAATCTAAACCTAACTCCAAATCTAAACCTAACCCCAAATCTAAACCTAAAATCTAAACCTAACCCCAAATCTAAACCTAAAATCTAAACCTAACCCCAAATCTAAACCTAACCCCAAATCTAAACCTAAAATCTAAACCTAACCCCAAATCTAAACCTAACCCCAAATCTAAACCTAACCCCAAATCTAAACCTAAAATCTAAACCTAACCCCAAATCTAAACCTGAAATCTAAACCTAACCCCAAATCTAAACCTAAAATCTAAACCTAACCCCAAATCTAAACCTAAATCTAAACGTAACCCGAAATCGAAACCTAACCTTAAATATAAACCTAAAATCTAAACCTAACCCCAAATCTAAACCTAAAATCTAAACCTAACCCCAAATCTAAACCTAAAATCTAAACCTAAAATCTAAACCTAACCCCAAATCTAAACCTAATCCCAAATCTAAACCTAAAATCTAAACCTAACCCCAAATCTAAACCTAACCCCAAATCTAAACCTAAAATCTAAACCTAACCCCAAATCTAAACCTAAAATCTAAACCTAACCCCAAATCTAAACCTAACCCCAAATCTAAACCTAAAATCTAAACCTAACCCCAAATCTAAACCTAACCCCAAATCTAAACCTAACCCCAAATCTAAACCTAAAATCTAAACCTAACCCCAAATCTAAACCTGAAATCTAAACCTAACCCCAAATCTAAACCTAAAATCTAAACCTAACCCCAAATCTAAACCTAAATCTAAACGTAACCCGAAATCGAAACCTAACCTTAAATATAAACCTAAAATCTAAACCTAACCCCAAATCTAAACCTAAAATCTAAACCTAACCCCAAATCTAAACCTAAAATCTAAACCTAACCCCAAATCTAAACCTAACCCCAAATCTAAACCTAAAATCTAAACCTAACCCCAAATCCAAACCTAAAATCTAAACCTAACCCCAAATCTAAACCTAACCCCAAATCTAAACCTAAAATCTAAACCTAACCCCAAATCTAAACCTAACCCCAAATCTAAACCTAAAATCTAAACCTAACCCCAAATCTAAACCTGAAATCTAAACCTGACCCCAAATCTAAACCTAAAATCTAAACCTAACCCCAAATCTAAACCTAAAATCTAAACCTAACCACAAATCTAAACCTAAAATCTAAACCTAACCCCAAATCTAAACCTAAAATCTAAACCTAACCCCAAATCTAAACTTAACCCCAAATCTAAACCGAAAATCTAAACCTAACCCCAAATCTAAACCTAAAATCTAAGCCTAACCCCAAATCTAAACCTAAAATCTAAACCTAAAATCTAAACCTAACCCCAAATCTAAACCTAATCCCAAATCTAAACCTAAAATCTAAACCTAACCCCAAATCTAAACCTAACCCCAAATCTAAACCTAAAATCTAAACCTAACCCCAAATCTAAACCAAAAAATCTAAACCTAACCCCAAATATAAACCTAAAATCTAAACCTAACCCCAAATCTAAACCTAAAATCTAAACCTAACCCCAAATCTAAACCTAAAATCTAAACCTAACCCCAAATCTAAACCTAACCCCAAATCTAAACCTAAAATCTAAACCTAACCCCAAATCTAAACCTAAAATTTAAACCTAACCCCAAATCTAAACCTAAAATCTAAACCTAACCCCAAATCCAAACCTAAAATCTAAACCTAACCCCAAATCTAAACCTAACCCCAAATCTAAACCTAAAATCTAAACCTAACCCCAAATCTAAACCTAACCCCAAATCTAATCCTAAAATCTAAACCTAACCCCAAATCTAAACCTAAAATCTAAACCTAACCCCAAATCTAAACCTAACCCCAAATCTAAACCTAAAATCTAAACCTAACCCCAAATCTAAATCTAAAATCTAAACCTAACTCCAAATCTAAACCTAACCGCAAATCTAAACCTAAAATCTAAACCTAACCCCAAATCTAAACCTAAAATCTAAACCTAACCCCAAATCTAAACCTAACCCCAAATCTAAACCTAAAATCTAAACCTAACCCCAAATCTAAACATAAAATCTAAACCTAACCCCAAATCTAAACCTAAAATCTAAACCTATCCCCAAATCTAAACCTAAAATCTAAACCTAAAATCTAAACCTAACCCCAAATCTAAACCTAACCCCAAATCTAAACCTAAAATCTAAACCTAACCCCAAATCTAAACCTAGAATCTAAACCTAACCCCAAATCTAAACCTAACCCCAAATCTAAACCTAAAATCTAAACCTAACCCCAAATCTAAACCTAACCCCAAATCTAAACCTAAAATCTAAACCTAACCCCAAATCTAAACCTAAAATCTAAACCTAACCCCAAATCTAAACCTAAAATCTAAACCTAACCCCAAATCTAAATCTAAAATCTAAACCTAAAATCTAAACCTAACCCCAAGTCTAAACCTAAAATCTAAACCTAACCCCAAATCTAAGCCTAACCCCAAATCTAAACCTAAAATCTAAACCTAACCCCAAATCTAAACCTAAAATCTAAACCTAACCCCAAATCTAAACCTAACCCAAAATCTAAACCTAAAATCTAAACCTAACCCCAAATCTAAACCTAACCCCAAATCTAAACCTAAAATCTAAACCTAACCCCAAATCTAAACCTAAAATCTAAACCTAACCCCAAATCTAAACCTAACCCCAAATCTAAACCTAAAATCTAAACCTAACCCCAAATCTAAACCTAACCCCAAATCTAAACCTAAAATCTAAACCTAACCCCAAATCTAAACCTAAAATCTAAGCCTAACCCCAAATCTAAACCTAAAATCTAAACCTAAAATCTAAACCTAACCCCAAATCTAAACCTAAAATCTAAACCTAACCCCAAATCTAAACCTAACCCCAAATCTAAACCTATAATCTAAACCTAACCCCAAATCTAAACCTAAAATCTAAACCTAACCCCAAATCTAAACCTAACCCCAAATCTAAACCTAACCCCAAATCTAAACCTAAAATCTAAACCTAACCCCAAATCTAAACGTAAAATCTAAACCTAACCCCAAATCTAAACCTAACCCCAAATCTAAACCTAAAATCTAAACCTAACCCCAAATCTAAACCTAAAATCTAAACCTAACCCCAAATCTAAACCTAACCCCAAATCTAAACCTAAAATCTAAACCTAACCCCAAATCTAAACCTAAAATCTAAACCTAACCCCAAATCTAAACCTAAAATCTAAACCTAACCCCAAATCTAAACCTAAAATCTAAACCTAACCCCAAATCTAAACCTAACCCCAAATCTAAACCTAAAATCTAAACCTAACCCCAAATCTAAACCTTACCCCAAATATAAACCTAAAATCTAAACCTAACCCCAAATCTAAAACTAAAATCTAAACCTAACCCCAAATCTAAACCTAAAATCTAAACCTAACCCCAAATCTAAACCTAACCCCAAATCTAAACCTAAAATCTAAACCTAACCACAAATCTAAACCTAAAATCTAAACCTAACCCCAAATCTAAACCTAACCCCAAATCTAAACCTAAAATCTAAACCTAACCCCAAATCTAAACATAACCCCAAATCTAAACCTAAAATCTAAACCTAACCCCAAATCTAAACCTAACCCCAAATCTAAACCTAAAATCTAAACCTAACCCCCAATTTAAACCTAAAATCTAAACCTAACCCCAAATCTAAACCTAAAATCTAAACCTAACCCCAAATCTAAACCTAACCCCAAATCTAAACCTAAAATCTAAACCTAACCCCAAATCTAAACCTAACCCCAAATCTAAACCTAAAATCTAAACCTAACCCCAAATATAAACCTAAAATCTAAACCTAACCCCAAATCTAAACCTAAAATCTAAACCTAACCACAAGTCTAGACCTAACCCCAAATCTAAACCTATAATCTAAACCTAACCCCAAATCTAAACCTAAAATCTAAACCTAACCCCAAATCTAAACCTAACCCCAAATCTAAACCTAAAATCTAAACCTAACCCCAAATCTAAACCTAAAATCTAAACCTAACCCCAAATCTAAACCTAAAATCTAAACCTAACCACAAATCTAAACTTAACCCCAAATCTAAACCGAAAATCTAAACCTAACCCCAAATCTAAACCTAAAATCTAAGCCTAACCCCAAATCTAAACCTAAAATCTAAACCTAAAATCTAAACCTAAAATCTAAACCTAACCCCAAATCTAAACCTAATCCCAAATCTAAACCTAAAATCTAAACCTAACCCCAAATCTAAACCAAAAAATCTAAACCTAACCCCAAATATAAACCTAAAATCTAAACCTAACCCCAAATCTAAACCTAAAATCTAAATCTAACCCCAAATCTAAACCTAACCCAAAATCTAAACCTAAAATCTAAACCTAACCCCAAATCTAAACCTAACCCCAAATCTAAACCTGAAATCTAAACCTAACCCCAAATCTAAACCTAAAATCTAAACCTAACCCCAAATCTAAACCTAAATCTAAACGTAACCCGAAATCGAAACCTAACCTTAAATATAAACCTAAAATCGAAACCTAACCCCAAATCTAAACCTAAAATCTAAACCTAACCCCAAATCTAAACCTAAAATCTAAACCTAACCCCAAATCTAAACCTAACCCCAAATCTAAACCTAAAATCTAAACCTAACCCCAAATCCAAACCTAAAATCTAAACCTAACCCCAAATCTAAACCTAAAATCTAAACCTAACCCCAAATCTAAACCTAAAATCTAAACCTAACCCCAAATCTAAACCTAACCCCAAATCTAAACCTAAAATCTAAACCTAACCCCAAATCTAAACCTAAAATCTAAACCTAACCCCAAATCTAAACCTAACCCCAAATCTAAACCTAAAATCTAAACCTAACCCCAAATCCAAACCTAAAATCTAAACCTAACCCCAAATCTAAACCTAAAATCTAAACCTAACCCCAAATCTAAACCTAAAATCTAAACCTAACTCCAAATCTAAACCTAACCCCAAATCTAAACCTAAAATCTAAACCTAACCCCAAATCTAAACCTAAAATCTAAACCTAACCCCAAATCTAAACCTAACCCCAAATCTAAACCTAAAATCTAAACCTAACCCCAAATCTAAACCTAACCCCAAATCTAAACCTAACCCCAAATCTAAACCTAAAATCTAAACCTAACCCCAAATCTAAACCTGAAATCTAAACCTAACCCCAAATCTAAACCTAAAATCTAAACCTAACCCCAAATCTAAACCTAAATCTAAACGTAACCCGAAATCGAAACCTAACCTTAAATATAAACCTAAAATCTAAACCTAACCCCAAATCTAAACCTAAAATCTAAACCTAACCCCAAATCTAAACCTAAAATCTAAACCTAAAATCTAAACCTAACCCCAAATCTAAACCTAATCCCAAATCTAAACCTAAAATCTAAACCTAACCCCAAATCTAAACCTAACCCCAAATCTAAACCTAAAATCTAAACCTAACCCCAAATCTAAACCTAAAATCTAAACCTAACCCCAAATCTAAACCTAACCCCAAATCTAAACCTAAAATCTAAACCTAACCCCAAATCTAAACCTAACCCCAAATCTAAACCTAACCCCAAATCTAAACCTAAAATCTAAACCTAACCCCAAATCTAAACCTGAAATCTAAACCTAACCCCAAATCTAAACCTAAAATCTAAACCTAACCCCAAATCTAAACCTAAATCTAAACGTAACCCGAAATCGAAACCTAACCTTAAATATAAACCTAAAATCTAAACCTAACCCCAAATCTAAACCTAAAATCTAAACCTAACCCCAAATCTAAACCTAAAATCTAAACCTAACCCCAAATCTAAACCTAACCCCAAATCTAAACCTAAAATCTAAACCTAACCCCAAATCCAAACCTAAAATCTAAACCTAACCCCAAATCTAAACCTAACCCCAAATCTAAACCTAAAATCTAAACCTAACCCCAAATCTAAACCTAACCCCAAATCTAAACCTAAAATCTAAACCTAACCCCAAATCTAAACCTGAAATCTAAACCTGACCCCAAATCTAAACCTAAAATCTAAACCTAACCCCAAATCTAAACCTAAAATCTAAACCTAACCACAAATCTAAACCTAAAATCTAAACCTAACCCCAAATCTAAACCTAAAATCTAAACCTAACCCCAAATCTAAACTTAACCCCAAATCTAAACCGAAAATCTAAACCTAACCCCAAATCTAAACCTAAAATCTAAGCCTAACCCCAAATCTAAACCTAAAATCTAAACCTAAAATCTAAACCTAACCCCAAATCTAAACCTAATCCCAAATCTAAACCTAAAATCTAAACCTAACCCCAAATCTAAACCTAACCCCAAATCTAAACCTAAAATCTAAACCTAACCCCAAATCTAAACCAAAAAATCTAAACCTAACCCCAAATATAAACCTAAAATCTAAACCTAACCCCAAATCTAAACCTAAAATCTAAACCTAACCCCAAATCTAAACCTAAAATCTAAACCTAACCCCAAATCTAAACCTAACCCCAAATCTAAACCTAAAATCTAAACCTAACCCCAAATCTAAACCTAAAATTTAAACCTAACCCCAAATCTAAACCTAAAATCTAAACCTAACCCCAAATCCAAACCTAAAATCTAAACCTAACCCCAAATCTAAACCTAACCCCAAATCTAAACCTAAAATCTAAACCTAACCCCAAATCTAAACCTAACCCCAAATCTAATCCTAAAATCTAAACCTAACCCCAAATCTAAACCTAAAATCTAAACCTAACCCCAAATCTAAACCTAACCCCAAATCTAAACCTAAAATCTAAACCTAACCCCAAATCTAAATCTAAAATCTAAACCTAACTCCAAATCTAAACCTAACCGCAAATCTAAACCTAAAATCTAAACCTAACCCCAAATCTAAACCTAAAATCTAAACCTAACCCCAAATCTAAACCTAACCCCAAATCTAAACCTAAAATCTAAACCTAACCCCAAATCTAAACATAAAATCTAAACCTAACCCCAAATCTAAACCTAAAATCTAAACCTATCCCCAAATCTAAACCTAAAATCTAAACCTAAAATCTAAACCTAACCCCAAATCTAAACCTAACCCCAAATCTAAACCTAAAATCTAAACCTAACCCCAAATCTAAACCTAGAATCTAAACCTAACCCCAAATCTAAACCTAACCCCAAATCTAAACCTAAAATCTAAACCTAACCCCAAATCTAAACCTAACCCCAAATCTAAACCTAAAATCTAAACCTAACCCCAAATCTAAACCTAAAATCTAAACCTAACCCCAAATCTAAACCTAAAATCTAAACCTAACCCCAAATCTAAATCTAAAATCTAAACCTAAAATCTAAACCTAACCCCAAGTCTAAACCTAAAATCTAAACCTAACCCCAAATCTAAGCCTAACCCCAAATCTAAACCTAAAATCTAAACCTAACCCCAAATCTAAACCTAAAATCTAAACCTAACCCCAAATCTAAACCTAACCCAAAATCTAAACCTAAAATCTAAACCTAACCCCAAATCTAAACCTAACCCCAAATCTAAACCTAAAATCTAAACCTAACCCCAAATCTAAACCTAAAATCTAAACCTAACCCCAAATCTAAACCTAACCCCAAATCTAAACCTAAAATCTAAACCTAACCCCAAATCTAAACCTAACCCCAAATCTAAACCTAAAATCTAAACCTAACCCCAAATCTAAACCTAACCCCAAATCTAAACCTAAAATCTAAACCTAACCCCAAATTTAAACCTAAAATCTAAACCTAACCCCAAATCTAAACCTAAAATCTAAACCTAACCCCAAATCTAAACCTAACCCCAAATCTAAACCTATAATCTAAACCTAACCCCAAATCTAAACCTAAAATCTAAACCTAACCCCAAATCTAAACCTAACCCCAAATCTAAACCTAACCCCAAATCTAAACCTAAAATCTAAACCTAACCCCAAATCTAAACCTAAAATCTAAACCTAACCCCAAATCTAAACGTAAAATCTAAACCTAACCCCAAATCTAAACCTAACCCCAAATCTAAACCTAAAATCTAAACCTAACCCCAAATCTAAACCTAAAATCTAAACCTAACCCCAAATCTAAACCTAACCCCAAATCTAAACCTAAAATCTAAACCTAACCCCAAATCTAAACCTAAAATCTAAACCTAACCCCAAATCTAAACCTAACCCCAAATCTAAACCTAAAATCTAAACCTAACCCCAAATCTAAACCTAAAATCTAAACCTAACCCCAAATCTAAACCTAACCCCAAATCTAAACCTAAAATCTAAACCTAACCCCAAATCTAAACCTTACCCCAAATATAAACCTAAAATCTAAACCTAACCCCAAATCTAAAACTAAAATCTAAACCTAACCCCAAATCTAAACCTAAAATCTAAACCTAACCCCAAATCTAAACCTAACCCCAAATCTAAACCTAAAATCTAAACCTAACCACAAATCTAAACCTAAAATCTAAACCTAACCCCAAATCTAAACCTAACCCCAAATCTAAACCTAAAATCTAAACCTAACCCCAAATCTAAACATAACCCCAAATCTAAACCTAAAATCTAAACCTAACCCCAAATCTAAACCTAACCCCAAATCTAAACCTAAAATCTAAACCTAACCCCCAATTTAAACCTAAAATCTAAACCTAACCCCAAATCTAAACCTAAAATCTAAACCTAACCCCAAATCTAAACCTAACCCCAAATCTAAACCTAAAATCTAAACCTAACCCCAAATCTAAACCTAACCCCAAATCTAAACCTAAAATCTAAACCTAACCCCAAATATAAACCTAAAATCTAAACCTAACCCCAAATCTAAACCTAAAATCTAAACCTAACCACAAGTCTAGACCTAACCCCAAATCTAAACCTATAATCTAAACCTAACCCCAAATCTAAACCTAAAATCTAAACCTAACCCCAAATCTAAACCTAACCCCAAATCTAAACCTAAAATCTAAACCTAACCCCAAATCTAAACCTAAAATCTAAACCTAACCCCAAATCTAAACCTAAAATCTAAACCTAACCACAAATCTAAACTTAACCCCAAATCTAAACCGAAAATCTAAACCTAACCCCAAATCTAAACCTAAAATCTAAGCCTAACCCCAAATCTAAACCTAAAATCTAAACCTAAAATCTAAACCTAAAATCTAAACCTAACCCCAAATCTAAACCTAATCCCAAATCTAAACCTAAAATCTAAACCTAACCCCAAATCTAAACCAAAAAATCTAAACCTAACCCCAAATATAAACCTAAAATCTAAACCTAACCCCAAATCTAAACCTAAAATCTAAATCTAACCCCAAATCTAAACCTAACCCCAAATCTAAACCTAAAATCTAAACCTAACCCCAAATCTAAACCTAACCCCAAATCTAAACCTAAAATCTAAACCTAACCCCAAATCTAAACCTAACCCCAAATCTAAACCTAAAATCTAAACCTAACCCCAAATCTAAACCTGAAATCTAAACCTAACCTCAAATCTAAACCTAAAATCTAAACCTAACCCCAAATCTAAACCTAAAATCTAAACGTAACCCGAAATCGAAACCTAACCTTAAATCTAAACCTAAAATCTAAACCTAACCCCAAATCTAAACCTAAAATCTAAACCTAACCCCAAATCTAAACCAAAAAATCTAAACCTAACCCCAAATATAAACCTAAAATCTAAACCTAACCCCAAATCTAAACCTGAAATCTAACCCTAACCCCAAATCTAAACCTAAAATCTAAACCTAACCCCAAATCTAAACCTAACCCCAAATCTAAACCTAAAATCTAAACCTAACCCCAAATCTAAACCTATAATCTAAACCTAACCCCAAATCTAAACCTAAAATCTAAACCTAACCCCAAATCCAAACCTAAAATCTAAAGCTAACCCCAAATCTAAACCTAATCCCGAATCTAAACCTAAAATCTAAACCTAACCCCAAATCTAAACCTAACCCCAAATCTAAACCTAAAATCTAAACCTAACCCCAAATCTAAACCTAAAATCTAAACCTAACCCCAAATCTAAACCTAACCCCAAATCTAAACCTAAAATCTAAACCTAACCCCAAATCTAAACCTAAAATCTAAACCTAACCCCAAATCTAAACCTAAAATCTAAACCTAACTCCAAATCTAAACCTAACCCCAAATCTAAACCTAAAATCTAAACCTAACCCCAAATCTAAACCTAAAATCTAAACCTAACCCCAAATCTAAACCTAACCCCAAATCTAAACCTAAAATCTAAACCTAACCCCAAATCTAAACCTAAAATCTAAACCTAACCCCAAATCTAAACCTAACCCCAAATCTAAACCTAAAATCTAAACCTAACCCCAAATCTAAACCTAAAATCTAAACCTAACCCCAAATCTAAACCAAAAAATCTAAACCTAACCCCAAATATAAACCTAAAATCTAAACCTAACCCCAAATCTAAACCTGAAATCTAAACCTAACCCCAAATCTAAACCTAAAATCTAAACCTAACCCCAAATCTAAACCTAAAATCTAAACCTATCCCCAAATCTAAACCTAAAATCTAAACCTAAAATCTAAACCTAACCCCAAATCTAAACCTAACCCCAAATCTAAACCTAAAATCTAAACCTAACCCCAAATCTAAACCTAGAATCTAAACCTAACCCCAAATCTAAACCTAACCCCAAATCTAAACCTAAAATCTAAACCTAACCCCAAATCTAAACCTAACCCCAAATCTAAACCTAAAATCTAAACCTAACCCCAAATCTAAACCTAAAATCTAAACCTAACCCCAAATCTAAACCTAAAATCTAAACCTAACCCCAAATCTAAATCTAAAATCTAAACCTAAAATCTAAACCTAACCCCAAGTCTAAACCTAAAATCTAAACCTAACCCCAAATCTAAGCCTAACCCCAAATCTAAACCTAAAATCTAAACCTAACCCCAAATCTAAACCTAAAATCTAAACCTAACCCCAAATCTAAACCTAACCCAAAATCTAAACCTAAAATCTAAACCTAACCCCAAATCTAAACCTAACCCCAAATCTAAACCTAAAATCTAAACCTAACCCCAAATCTAAACCTAAAATCTAAACCTAACCCCAAATCTAAACCTAACCCCAAATCTAAACCTAAAATCTAAACCTAACCCCAAATCTAAACCTAACCCCAAATCTAAACCTAAAATCTAAACCTAACCCCAAATCTAAACCTAACCCCAAATCTAAACCTAAAATCTAAACCTAACCCCAAATTTAAACCTAAAATCTAAACCTAACCCCAAATCTAAACCTAAAATCTAAACCTAACCCCAAATCTAAACCTAACCCCAAATCTAAACCTATAATCTAAACCTAACCCCAAATCTAAACCTAAAATCTAAACCTAACCCCAAATCTAAACCTAACCCCAAATCTAAACCTAACCCCAAATCTAAACCTAAAATCTAAACCTAACCCCAAATCTAAACCTAAAATCTAAACCTAACCCCAAATCTAAACGTAAAATCTAAACCTAACCCCAAATCTAAACCTAACCCCAAATCTAAACCTAAAATCTAAACCTAACCCCAAATCTAAACCTAAAATCTAAACCTAACCCCAAATCTAAACCTAACCCCAAATCTAAACCTAAAATCTAAACCTAACCCCAAATCTAAACCTAAAATCTAAACCTAACCCCAAATCTAAACCTAACCCCAAATCTAAACCTAAAATCTAAACCTAACCCCAAATCTAAACCTAAAATCTAAACCTAACCCCAAATCTAAACCTAACCCCAAATCTAAACCTAAAATCTAAACCTAACCCCAAATCTAAACCTTACCCCAAATATAAACCTAAAATCTAAACCTAACCCCAAATCTAAAACTAAAATCTAAACCTAACCCCAAATCTAAACCTAAAATCTAAACCTAACCCCAAATCTAAACCTAACCCCAAATCTAAACCTAAAATCTAAACCTAACCACAAATCTAAACCTAAAATCTAAACCTAACCCCAAATCTAAACCTAACCCCAAATCTAAACCTAAAATCTAAACCTAACCCCAAATCTAAACATAACCCCAAATCTAAACCTAAAATCTAAACCTAACCCCAAATCTAAACCTAACCCCAAATCTAAACCTAAAATCTAAACCTAACCCCCAATTTAAACCTAAAATCTAAACCTAACCCCAAATCTAAACCTAAAATCTAAACCTAACCCCAAATCTAAACCTAACCCCAAATCTAAACCTAAAATCTAAACCTAACCCCAAATCTAAACCTAACCCCAAATCTAAACCTAAAATCTAAACCTAACCCCAAATATAAACCTAAAATCTAAACCTAACCCCAAATCTAAACCTAAAATCTAAACCTAACCACAAGTCTAGACCTAACCCCAAATCTAAACCTATAATCTAAACCTAACCCCAAATCTAAACCTAAAATCTAAACCTAACCCCAAATCTAAACCTAACCCCAAATCTAAACCTAAAATCTAAACCTAACCCCAAATCTAAACCTAAAATCTAAACCTAACCCCAAATCTAAACCTAAAATCTAAACCTAACCACAAATCTAAACTTAACCCCAAATCTAAACCGAAAATCTAAACCTAACCCCAAATCTAAACCTAAAATCTAAGCCTAACCCCAAATCTAAACCTAAAATCTAAACCTAAAATCTAAACCTAAAATCTAAACCTAACCCCAAATCTAAACCTAATCCCAAATCTAAACCTAAAATCTAAACCTAACCCCAAATCTAAACCAAAAAATCTAAACCTAACCCCAAATATAAACCTAAAATCTAAACCTAACCCCAAATCTAAACCTAAAATCTAAATCTAACCCCAAATCTAAACCTAACCCCAAATCTAAACCTAAAATCTAAACCTAACCCCAAATCTAAACCTAACCCCAAATCTAAACCTAAAATCTAAACCTAACCCCAAATCTAAACCTAACCCCAAATCTAAACCTAAAATCTAAACCTAACCCCAAATCTAAACCTGAAATCTAAACCTAACCTCAAATCTAAACCTAAAATCTAAACCTAACCCCAAATCTAAACCTAAAATCTAAACGTAACCCGAAATCGAAACCTAACCTTAAATCTAAACCTAAAATCTAAACCTAACCCCAAATCTAAACCTAAAATCTAAACCTAACCCCAAATCTAAACCAAAAAATCTAAACCTAACCCCAAATATAAACCTAAAATCTAAACCTAACCCCAAATCTAAACCTGAAATCTAACCCTAACCCCAAATCTAAACCTAAAATCTAAACCTAACCCCAAATCTAAACCTAACCCCAAATCTAAACCTAAAATCTAAACCTAACCCCAAATCTAAACCTATAATCTAAACCTAACCCCAAATCTAAACCTAAAATCTAAACCTAACCCCAAATCCAAACCTAAAATCTAAAGCTAACCCCAAATCTAAACCTAATCCCGAATCTAAACCTAAAATCTAAACCTAACCCCAAATCTAAACCTAACCCCAAATCTAAACCTAAAATCTAAACCTAACCCCAAATCTAAACCTAAAATCTAAACCTAACCCCAAATCTAAACCTAACCCCAAATCTAAACCTAAAATCTAAACCTAACCCCAAATCTAAACCTAAAATCTAAACCTAACCCCAAATCTAAACCTAAAATCTAAACCTAACTCCAAATCTAAACCTAACCCCAAATCTAAACCTAAAATCTAAACCTAACCCCAAATCTAAACCTAAAATCTAAACCTAACCCCAAATCTAAACCTAACCCCAAATCTAAACCTAAAATCTAAACCTAACCCCAAATCTAAACCTAAAATCTAAACCTAACCCCAAATCTAAACCTAACCCCAAATCTAAACCTAAAATCTAAACCTAACCCCAAATCTAAACCTAAAATCTAAACCTAACCCCAAATCTAAACCAAAAAATCTAAACCTAACCCCAAATATAAACCTAAAATCTAAACCTAACCCCAAATCTAAACCTGAAATCTAAACCTAACCCCAAATCTAAACCTAAAATCTAAACCTAACCCCAAATCTAAACCTAACCCCAAATCTAAACCTAAAATCTAAACCTAACCCCAAATCTAAACCTAAAATCTAAACCTAACCCCAAATCTAAACCTAAAATCTAAACCTAACCCCAAATCCAAACCTAAAATCTAAAGCTAACCCCAAATCTAAACCTAATCCCGAATCTAAACCTAAAATCTAAACCTAACCCCAAATCTAAACCTAACCCCAAATCTAAACCTAAAATCTAAACCTAACCCCAAATCTAAACCTAAAATCTAAACCTAACCCCAAATCTAAACCTAACCCCAAATCTAAACCTAAAATCTAAACCTAACCCCAAATCTAAACCTAAAATCTAAACCTAACCCCAAATCTAAACCTAAAATCTAAACCTAACTCCAAATCTAAACCTAACCCCAAATCTAAACCTAAAATCTAAACCTAACCCCAAATCTAAACCTAAAATCTAAACCTAACCCCAAATCTAAACCTAACCACAAATCTAAACCTAAAATCTAAACCTAACCCCAAATCTAAACCTAACCCCAAATCTAAACCTAAAATCTAAACCTAACCCCAAATCTAAACCTAAAATCTAAACCTAACCCCAAATCTAAACCTAACCCCAAATCTAAACCTAAAATCTAAACCTAACCCCAAATCTAAACCTAAAATCTAAACCTAACCCCAAATCTAAACCTGAAATCTAAACCTAACCCCAAATCTAAACCTAAAATCTAAACCTAAACCCAAATCTAAACCTAAATCTAAACGTAACCCGAAATCGAAACCTAACCTTAAATATAAACCTAAAATCTAAACCTAACCCCAAATCTAAACCTAAAATCTAAACCTAACCCCAAATCTAAACCTAAAATCTAAACCTAACCCCAAATCTAAACCTAACCCCAAATCTAAACCTAAAATCTAAACCTAACCCCAAATCCAAACCTAAAATCTAAACCTAACCCCAAATCTAAACCTAACCCCAAATCTAAACCTAAAATCTAAACCTAACCCCAAATCTAAACCTAATATCTAAACCTAACCCCAAATCTAAACCTAAAATCTAAACCTAACCCCAAATCTAAACCTAACCCCAAATCTAAACCTAAAATCTAAACCTATCCCCAAATCTAAACCTAAAATCTAAACCTAACCCCAAATCTAAACCTAACCCCAAATCTAAACCTAAAATCTAAACCTAACCCCAAATCTAAACCTAAAATCTAAACCTAACCCCAAATCTAAACCTAAAATCTAAACCTAACCCCAAATCTAAACCTAAAATCTAAACCTAACCCCAAATCTAAACCTAAAATCTAAACCTAACCCCAAATCTAAACCTAAAATCTAAACCTAACCCCAAATCTAAACCTAAAATCTAAACCTAAAATCTAAACCTAACCCCAAATCTAAACCTAAAATCTAAACCTAAAATCTAAACCTAACCCCAAATCTAAACCTAACCCCAAATCTAAACCTGAAATCTAAACCTAACCCCAAATCTAAACCTAAAATCTAAACCTAAACCCAAATCTAAACCTAAATCTAAACGTAACCCGAAATCGAAACCTAACCTTAAATATAAACCTAAAATCTAAACCTAACCCCAAATCTAAACCTAAAATCTAAACCTAACCCCAAATCTAAACCTAACCCCAAATCTAAACCTAAAATCTAAACCTAACCCCAAATCCAAACCTAAAATCTAAACCTAACCCCAAATCTAAACCTAACCCCAAATCTAAACCTAAAATCTAAACCTAATCCCAAATCTAAACCTAAAATCTAAACCTAACCCCAAATCTAAACCTAAAATCTAAACCTAACCCCAAATCTAAACCTAACCCCAAATCTAAACCTAAAATCTAAACCTATCCCCAAATCTAAACCTAAAATCTAAACCTAACCCCAAATCTAAACCTAACCCCAAATCTAAACCTAAAATCTAAACCTAACCCCAAATCTAAACCTAACCCCAAATCTAAACCTAAAATCTAAACCTAACCCCAAATCTAAACCTAAAATCTAAACCTAACCCCAAATCTAAACCTAAAATCTAAACCTAACCCCAAATCTAAACCTAAAATCTAAACCTAACCACAAATCTAAACCTAAAATCTAAACCTAAAATCTAAACCTAACCCCAAATCTAAACCTAAACCCAAATCTAAACCTAAAATCTAAACCTAACCCCAAATCTAAACCTAACCCCAAATCTAAACCTAAAATCTAAACCTAAAATCTAAACCTAACCCCAAATCTAAACCTAATCCCAAATCTAAACCTAAAATCTAAACCTAACCCCAAATCTAAACCTAACCCCAAATCTAAACCTAAAATCTAAACCTAACCCCAAATCTAAACCTAAAATCTAAACCTAACCCCAAATATAAACCTAAAATCTAAACCTAACCCCAAATCTAAACCTAAAATCTAAACCTAACCCCAAATCTAAACCTAAAATCTAAACCTAACCCCAAATCTAAACCTAACCCCAAATCTAAACCTAAAATCTAAACCTAACCCCAAATCTAAACCTAAAATCTAAACCTAACCCCAAATCTAAACCTAAAATCTAAACCTAACCCCAAATCTAAACCTAAAATCTAAACCTAACCACAAATCTAAACCTAAAATCTAAACCTAACCCCAAATCTAAACCTAAAATCTAAACCTAAAATCTAAACCTAACCCCAAATCTAAACCTAATCCCAAATCTAAACCTAAAATCTAAACCTAACCCCAAATCTAAACCTAATCCCAAATCTAAACCTAAAATCTAAACCTAACCCCAAATCTAAACCTAACCCCAAATCTAAACCTAAAATCTAAACCTAACCCCAAATCTAAACCAAAAAATCTAAACCTAACCCCAAATAGAAACCTAAAATCTAAACCTAACCCCAAATCTAAACCTAAAATCTAAACCTAACCCCAAATCTAAACCTAACCCCAAATCTAAACCTAAAATCTAAACCTAACCCCAAATCTAAACCTAAAATCTAAACCTAACCCCAAATCTAAACCTAAAATCTAAACCTAACCCCAAATCCAAACCTAAAATCTAAACCTAACCCCAAATCTAAACCTAACCCCAAATCTAAACCTAAAATCTAAACCTAACCCCAAATCTAAACCTAACCCCAAATCTAAACCTAAAATCTTAACCTAACCCCAAATCTAAACCTAAAATCTAAACCTAACCCCAAATCTAAACCTAACCCCAAATCTAAACCTAAAATCTAAACCTAACCCCAAATCTAAACCTAAAATCTAAACCTAACTCCAAATCTAAACCTAACCCCAAATCTAAACCTAAAATCTAAACCTAACCCCAAATCTAAACCTAAAATCTAAACCTAACCCCAAATCTAAACCTAAAATCTAAACCTAACCCCAAATCTAAACCTAAAATCTAAACCTAACCCCAAATCCAAACCTAAAATCTAAAGCTAACCCCAAATCTAAACCTAACCCCAAATCTAAACCTAAAATCTAAACCTAACCCGAAATCTAAACCTAACCCCAAATCTAAACCTAAAATCTAAACCTAACCCCAAATCTAAACCTAAAATCTAAACCTAACCCCAAATCTAAACCTAACCCCAAATCTAAACCTAAAATCTAAACCTAACCCCAAATCTAAACCTAAAATCTAAACCTAACCCCAAATCTAAACCTAAAATCTAAACCTAACTCCAAATCTAAACCTAACCCCAAATCTAAACCTAAAATCTAAACCTAACCCCAAATCTAAACCTAAAATCTAAACCTAACCCCAAATCTAAACCTAACCCCAAATCTAAACCTAAAATCTAAACCTAACCCCAAATCTAAACCTAAAATCTAAACCTAACCCCAAATCTAAACCTAAAATCTAAACCTATCCCCAAATCTAAACCTAAAATCTAAACCTAAAATCTAAACCTAACCCCAAATCTAAACCTAAAATCTAAACCTAACCCCAAATCTAAACCTAAAATCTAAACCTAACCCCAAATCTAAACCTAGAATCGAAACCTAACCCCAAATCTAAACCTAACCCCAAATCTAAACCTAAAATCTAAACCTAACCCCAAATCTAAACCTAACCCCAAATCTAAACCTAAAATCTAAACCTAACCCCAAATTTAAACCTAAAATCTAAACCTAACCCCAAGTCTAAACCTAAAATCTAAACCTAACCCCAAATCTAAACCTAACCCCAAATCTAAACCTAAAATCTAAACCTAACCCCAAATCTAAACCTAACCCCAAATCTAAACCTAAAATCTAAACCTAACCCCAAATCTAAACCTAACCCCAAATCTAAACCTAAAATCTAAACCTAACCCCAAATCTAAACCTAAAATCTAAACCTAACCCCAAATCTAAACCTAACCCCAAATCTAAACCTAAAATCTAAACCTAACCCCAAATCTAAACCTAAAATCTAAACCTAACCCCAAATCTAAACCTAAAATCTAAACCTAACCCCAAATCTAAACCTAAAATCTAAACCTAAACCCAAATCTAAACCTAAATCTAAACGTAACCCGAAATCGAAACCTAACCTTAAATATAAACCTAAAATCTAAACCTAACCCCAAATCTAAACCTAAAATCTAAACCTAACCCCAAATCTAAACCTAAAATCTAAACCTAACCCCAAATCTAAACCTAACCCCAAATCTAAACCTAAAATCTAAACCTAACCCCAAATCCAAACCTAACCCCAAATCTAAACCTAAAATCTAAACCTAACCCCAAATCTAAACCTAACCCCAAATCTAAACCTAAAATCTAAACCTAACCCCAAATCTAAACCTAACCCCAAATCTAAACCTAAAATCTAAACCTAACCCCAAATCTAAACCTAAAATCTAAACCTAACCCCAAATCTAAACCTAAAATCTAAACCTATCCCCAAATCTAAACCTAAAATCTAAACCTAAAATCTAAACCTAACCCCAAATCTAAACCTAAAATCTAAACCTAACCCCAAATCTAAACCTAAAATCTAAACCTAACCCCAAATCTAAACCTAGAATCTAAACCTAACCCCAAATCTAAACCTAACCCCAAATCTAAACCTAAAATCTAAACCTAACCCCAAATCTAAACCTAAAATCTAAACCTAACCCCAAATTTAAACCTAAAATCTAAACCTAACCCCAAATCTAAACCTAAAATCTAAACCTAACCCCAAATCTAAATCTAAAATCTAAACCTAAAATCTAAACCTAACCCCAAGTCTAAACCTAAAATCTAAACCTAACCCCAAATCTAAACCTAACCCCAAATCTAAACCTAAAATCTAAACCTAACCCCAAATCTAAACCTAACCCCAAATCTAAACCTAAAATCTAAACCTAACCCCAAATCTAAACCTAAAATCTAAACCTAACCCCAAATCTAAACCTAACCCCAAATCTAAACCTAAAATCTAAACCTAACCCCAAATCTAAACCTAAAATCTAAACCTAACCCCAAATCTAAACCTGAAATCTAAACCTAACCCCAAATCTAAACCTAAAATCTAAACCTAAACCCAAATCTAAACCTAAATCTAAACGTAACCCGAAATCGAAACCTAACCTTAAATATAAACCTAAAATCTAAACCTAACCCCAAATCTAAACCTAAAATCTAAACCTAACCCCAAATCTAAACCTAAAATCTAAACCTAACCCCAAATCTAAACCTAACCCCAAATCTAAACCTAAAATCGAAACCTAACCTTAAATCTAAACCTAAAATCTAAACCTAACCCCAAATCTAAACCTAAAATCTAAACCTAACCCCAAATCTAAACCTAACCCCAAATCTAAACCTAATATCTAAACCTAACCCCAAATCTAAACCTAAAATCTAAACCTAACCCCAAATCTAAACCTAAAATCTAAACCTAACCCCAAATCTAAACCTAACCCCAAATCTAAACCTAAAATCTAAACCTAACCCCAAATCTAAACCTAAAATCTAAACCTAACCCCAAATCTAAACCTAAAATCTAAACCTATCCCCAAATCTAAACCTAAAATCTAAACCTAAAATCTAAACCTAACCCCAAATCTAAACCTAAAATCTAAACCTAACCCCAAATCTAAACCTAGAATCTAAACCTAACCCCAAATCTAAACCTAACCCCAAATCTAAACCTAAAATCTAAACCTAACCCCAAATCTAAACCTAACCCCAAATCTAAACCTAAAATCTAAACCTAACCCCAAATCTAAACCTAAAATCTAAACCTAACCCCAAATCTAAACCTAACCCCAAATCTAAACCTAAAATCTAAACCTAACCCCAAATCTAAACCTAAAATCTAAACCTAACCCCAAATCTAAACCTAAAATCTAAACCTAACCCCAAATCTAAACCTGAAATCTAAACCTAACCCCAAATCTAAACCTAAAATCTAAACCTAAACCCAAATCTAAAACTAAATCTAAACGTAACCCGAAATCGAAACCTAACCTTAAATATAAACCTAAAATCTAAACCTAACCCCAAATCTAAACCTAAAATCTAAACCTAACCCCAAATCTAAACCTAAAATCTAAACCTAACCCCAAATCTAAACCTAACCCCAAATCTAAACCTAAAATCTAAACCTAACCCCAAATCCAAACCTAAAATCTAAACCTAACCCCAAATCTAAACCTAACCCCAAATCTAAACCTAAAATCTAAACCTAACCCCAAATCTAAACCTAACCCCAAATCTAAACCTAAAATCTAAACCTAACCCCAAATCTAAACCTAAAATCTAAACCTAACCCCAAATCTAAACCTAAAATCTAAACCTATCCCCAAATCTAAACCTAAAATCTAAACCTAAAATCTAAACCTAACCCCAAATCTAAACCTAAAATCTAAACCTAACCCCAAATCTAAACCTAAAATCTAAACCTAACCCCAAATCTAAACCTAGAATCTAAACCTAACCCCAAATCTAAACCTAACCCCAAATCTAAACCTAAAATCTAAACCTAACCCCAAATCTAAACCTAACCCCAAATCTAAACCTAAAATCTAAACCTAACCCCAAATTTAAACCTAAAATCTAAACCTAACCCCAAATCTAAACCTAAAATCTAAACCTAACCCCAAATCTAAATCTAAAATCTAAACCTAAAATCTAAACCTAACCCCAAGTCTAAACCTAAAATCTAAACCTAACCCCAAATCTAAACCTAACCCCAAATCTAAACCTAAAATCTAAACCTAACCCCAAATCTAAACCTAACCCCAAATCTAAACCTAAAATCTAAACCTAACCCCAAATCTAAACCTAACCCCAAATCTAAACCTAAAATCTAAACCTAACCCCAAATCTAAACCTAAAATCTAAACCTAACCCCAAATCTAAACCTAACCCCAAATCTAAACCTAAAATCTAAACCTAACCCCAAATCTAAACCTAAAATCTAAACCTAACCCAAAATCTAAACCTGAAATCTAAACCTAACCCCAAATCTAAACCTAAAATCTAAACCTAAACCCAAATCTAAACCTAAATCTAAACGTAACCCGAAATCGAAACCTAACCTTAAATATAAACCTAAAATCTAAACCTAACCCCAAATCTAAACCTAAAATCTAAACCTAACCCCAAATCTAAACCTAATATCTAAACCTAACCCCAAATCTAAACCTAAAATCTAAACCTAACCCCAAATCTAAACCTAAAATCTAAACCTAACCCCAAATCTAAACCTAACCCCAAATCTAAACCTAAAATCTAAACCTAACCCCAAATCTAAACCTAAAATCTAAACCTAACCCCAAATCTAAACCTAAAATCTAAACCTATACCCAAATCTAAACCTAAAATCTAAACCTAAAATCTAAACCTAACCCCAAATCTAAACCTAAAATCTAAACCTAACCCCAAATCTAAACCTAAAATCTAAACCTAACCCCAAATCTAAACCTAGAATCTAAACCTAACCCCAAATCTAAACCTAACCCCAAATCTAAACCTAAAATCTAAACCTAACCCCAAATCTAAACCTAACCCCAAATCTAAACCTAAAATCTAAACCTAACCCCAAATTTAAACCTAAAATCGAAACCTAACCCCAAATCTAAACCTAAAATCTAAACCTAACCCCAAATCTAAATCTAAAATCTAAACCTAAAATCTAAACCTAACCCCAAGTCTAAACCTAAAATCTAAACCTAACCCCAAATCTAAACCTAACCCCAAATCTAAACCTAAAATCTAAACCTAACCCCAAATCTAAACCTAACCCCAAATCTAAACCTAAAATCTAAACCTAACCCCAAATCTAAACCTAACCCCAAATCTAAACCTAAAATCTAAACCTAACCCCAAATCTAAACCTAAAATCTAAACCTAACCCCAAATCTAAACCTAACCCCAAATCTAAACCTAAAATCTAAACCTAACCCCAAATCTAAACCTAAAATCTAAACCTAACCCCAAATCTAAACCTAAAATCTAAACCTAACCCCAAATCTAAACCTGAAATCTAAACCTAACCCCAAATCTAAACCTAAAATCTAAACCTAAACCCAAATCTAAACCTAAATCTAAACGTAACCCGAAATCGAAACCTAACCTTAAATATAAACCTAAAATCTAAACCTAACCCCAAATCTAAACCTAAAATCTAAACCTAACCCCAAATCTAAACCTAAAATCTAAACCTAACCCCAAATCTAAACCTAACCCCAAATCTAAACCTAAAATCTAAACCTAACCCCAAATCCAAACCTAAAATCTAAACCTAACCCCAAATCTAAACCTAACCCCAAATCTAAACCTAAAATCTAAACCTAACCCCAAATCTAAACCTAAAATCTAAACCTAACCCCAAATCTAAACCTAACCCCAAATCTAAACCTAAAATCTAAACCTAACCCCAAATCTAAACCTAAAATCTAAACCTAACCCCAAATCTAAACCTAAAATCTAAACCTAACCCCAAATCTAAACCTAAAATCTAAACTTAACCACAAATCTAAACCTAAAATCTAAACCTAACCCCAAATCTAAACCTAAAATCTAAACCTAACCCCAAATCTAAACTTAACCCCAAATCTAAACCGAAAATCTAAACCTAACCCCAAATCTAAACCTAAAATCTAAACCTAACCCCAAATCTAAACCTAAAATCTAAACCTAACCCCAAATCTAAACCTAACCCCAAATCTAAACCTAAAATCTAAACCTAACCCCAAATCCAAACCTAACCCCAAATCTAAACCTAAAATCTAAACCTAACCCCAAATCTAAACCTAACCCCAAATCTAAACCTAAAATCTAAACCTAACCCCAAATCTAAACCTAACCCCAAATCTAAACCTAAAATCTAAACCTAACCCCAAATCTAAACCTAAAATCTAAACCTAACCCCAAATCTAAACCTAAAATCTAAACCTATCCCCAAATCTAAACCTAAAATCTAAACCTAAAATCTAAACCTAACCCCAAATCTAAACCTAAAATCTAAACCTAACCCCAAATCTAAACCTAAAATCTAAACCTAACCCCAAATCTAAACCTAGAATCTAAACCTAACCCCAAATCTAAACCTAACCCCAAATCTAAACCTAAAATCTAAACCTAACCCCAAATCTAAACCTAACCCCAAATCTAAACCTAAAATCTAAACCTAACCCCAAATTTAAACCTAAAATCTAAACCTAACCCCAAATCTAAACCTAAAATCTAAACCTAACCCCAAATCTAAATCTAAAATCTAAACCTAAAATCTAAACCTAACCCCAAGTCTAAACCTAAAATCTAAACCTAACCCCAAATCTAAACCTAACCCCAAATCTAAACCTAAAATCTAAACCTAACCCCAAATCTAAACCTAACCCCAAATCTAAACCTAAAATCTAAACCTAACCCCAAATCTAAACCTAAAATCTAAACCTAACCCCAAATCTTAACCTAACCCCAAATCTAAACCTAAAATCTAAACCTAACCCCAAATCTAAACCTAAAATCTAAACCTAACCCCAAATCTAAACCTGAAATCTAAACCTAACCCCAAATCTAAACCTAAAATCTAAACCTAAACCCAAATCTAAACCTAAATCTAAACGTAACCCGAAATCGAAACCTAACCTTAAATATAAACCTAAAATCTAAACCTAACCCCAAATCTAAACCTAAAATCTAAACCTAACCCCAAATCTAAACCTAAAATCTAAACCTAACCCCAAATCTAAACCTAACCCCAAATCTAAACCTAAAATCGAAACCTAACCTTAAATCTAAACCTAAAATCTAAACCTAACCCCAAATCTAAACCTAAAATCTAAACCTAACCCCAAATCTAAACCTAAAATCTAAACCTAACCCCAAATCTAAACCTAAAATCTAAACCTAACCCCAAATCTAAACCTAAAATCTAAACCTAACCCCAAATCTAAACCTAACCCCAAATCTAAACCTAAAATCTAAACCTAACCCCAAATCTAAACCTAAAATCTAAACCTAACCCCAAATCTAAACCTAAAATCTAAACCTATCCCCAAATCTAAACCTAAAATCTAAACCTAAAATCTAAACCTAACCCCAAATCTAAACCTAAAATCTAAACCTAACCCCAAATCTAAACCTAGAATCTAAACCTAACCCCAAATCTAAACCTAACCCCAAATCTAAACCTAAAATCTAAACCTAACCCCAAATCTAAACCTAACCCCAAATCTAAACCTAAAATCTAAACCTAACCCCAAATCTAAACCTAAAATCTAAACCTAACCCCAAATCTAAACCTAACCCCAAATCTAAACCTAAAATCTAAACCTAACCCCAAATCTAAACCTAAAATCTAAACCTAACCCCAAATCTAAACCTAAAATCTAAACCTAACCCCAAATCTAAACCTGAAATCTAAACCTAACCCCAAATCTAAACCTAAAATCTAAACCTAAACCCAAATCTAAAACTAAATCTAAACGTAACCCGAAATCGAAACCTAACCTTAAATATAAACCTAAAATCTAAACCTAACCCCAAATCTAAACCTAAAATCTAAACCTAACCCCAAATCTAAACCTAAAATCTAAACCTAACCCCAAATCTAAACCTAACCCCAAATCTAAACCTAAAATCTAAACCTAACCCCAAATCCAAACCTAAAATCTAAACCTAACCCCAAATCTAAACCTAACCCCAAATCTAAACCTAAAATCTAAACCTAACCCCAAATCTAAACCTAACCCCAAATCTAAACCTAAAATCTAAACCTAACCCCAAATCTAAACCTAAAATCTAAACCTAACCCCAAATCTAAACCTAAAATCTAAACCTATCCCCAAATCTAAACCTAAAATCTAAACCTAAAATCTAAACCTAACCCCAAATCTAAACCTAAAATCTAAACCTAACCCCAAATCTAAACCTAAAATCTAAACCTAACCCCAAATCTAAACCTAGAATCTAAACCTAACCCCAAATCTAAACCTAACCCCAAATCTAAACCTAAAATCTAAACCTAACCCCAAATCTAAACCTAACCCCAAATCTAAACCTAAAATCTAAACCTAACCCCAAATTTAAACCTAAAATCTAAACCTAACCCCAAATCTAAACCTAAAATCTAAACCTAACCCCAAATCTAAATCTAAAATCTAAACCTAAAATCTAAACCTAACCCCAAGTCTAAACCTAAAATCTAAACCTAACCCCAAATCTAAACCTAACCCCAAATCTAAACCTAAAATCTAAACCTAACCCCAAATCTAAACCTAACCCCAAATCTAAACCTAAAATCTAAACCTAACCCCAAATCTAAACCTAACCCCAAATCTAAACCTAAAATCTAAACCTAACCCCAAATCTAAACCTAAAATCTAAACCTAACCCCAAATCTAAACCTAACCCCAAATCTAAACCTAAAATCTAAACCTAACCCCAAATCTAAACCTAAAATCTAAACCTAACCCAAAATCTAAACCTGAAATCTAAACCTAACCCCAAATCTAAACCTAAAATCTAAACCTAAACCCAAATCTAAACCTAAATCTAAACGTAACCCGAAATCGAAACCTAACCTTAAATATAAACCTAAAATCTAAACCTAACCCCAAATCTAAACCTAAAATCTAAACCTAACCCCAAATCTAAACCTAATATCTAAACCTAACCCCAAATCTAAACCTAAAATCTAAACCTAACCCCAAATCTAAACCTAAAATCTAAACCTAACCCCAAATCTAAACCTAACCCCAAATCTAAACCTAAAATCTAAACCTAACCCCAAATCTAAACCTAAAATCTAAACCTAACCCCAAATCTAAACCTAAAATCTAAACCTATACCCAAATCTAAACCTAAAATCTAAACCTAAAATCTAAACCTAACCCCAAATCTAAACCTAAAATCTAAACCTAACCCCAAATCTAAACCTAAAATCTAAACCTAACCCCAAATCTAAACCTAGAATCTAAACCTAACCCCAAATCTAAACCTAACCCCAAATCTAAACCTAAAATCTAAACCTAACCCCAAATCTAAACCTAACCCCAAATCTAAACCTAAAATCTAAACCTAACCCCAAATTTAAACCTAAAATCGAAACCTAACCCCAAATCTAAACCTAAAATCTAAACCTAACCCCAAATCTAAATCTAAAATCTAAACCTAAAATCTAAACCTAACCCCAAGTCTAAACCTAAAATCTAAACCTAACCCCAAATCTAAACCTAACCCCAAATCTAAACCTAAAATCTAAACCTAACCCCAAATCTAAACCTAACCCCAAATCTAAACCTAAAATCTAAACCTAACCCCAAATCTAAACCTAACCCCAAATCTAAACCTAAAATCTAAACCTAACCCCAAATCTAAACCTAAAATCTAAACCTAACCCCAAATCTAAACCTAACCCCAAATCTAAACCTAAAATCTAAACCTAACCCCAAATCTAAACCTAAAATCTAAACCTAACCCCAAATCTAAACCTAAAATCTAAACCTAACCCCAAATCTAAACCTGAAATCTAAACCTAACCCCAAATCTAAACCTAAAATCTAAACCTAAACCCAAATCTAAACCTAAATCTAAACGTAACCCGAAATCGAAACCTAACCTTAAATATAAACCTAAAATCTAAACCTAACCCCAAATCTAAACCTAAAATCTAAACCTAACCCCAAATCTAAACCTAAAATCTAAACCTAACCCCAAATCTAAACCTAACCCCAAATCTAAACCTAAAATCTAAACCTAACCCCAAATCCAAACCTAAAATCTAAACCTAACCCCAAATCTAAACCTAACCCCAAATCTAAACCTAAAATCTAAACCTAACCCCAAATCTAAACCTAAAATCTAAACCTAACCCCAAATCTAAACCTAAAATCTAAACCTAACCCCAAATCTAAACCTAACCCCAAATCTAAACCTAAAATCTAAACCTAACCCCAAATCTAAACCTAAAATCTAAACCTAACCCCAAATCTAAACCTAAAATCTAAACCTAACCCCAAATCTAAACCTAAAATCTAAACTTATCCACAAATCTAAACCTAAAATCTAAACCTAACCCCAAATCTAAACCTAAAATCTAAACCTAACCCCAAATCTAAACTTAACCCCAAATCTAAACCGAAAATCTAAACCTAACCCCAAATCTAAACCTAAAATCTAAGCCTAACCCCAAATCTAAACCTAAAATCTAAACCTAAAATCTAAACCTAACCCCAAATCTAAACCTAATCCCAAATCTAAACCTAAAATCTAAACCTAACCCCAAATCTAAACCTAACCCCAAATCTAAACCTAAAATCTAAACCTAACCCCAAATCTAAACCAAAAAATCTAAACCTAACCCCAAATCTAAACCTAAAATCTAAACCTAACCCCAAATCTAAACCTAAAATCTAAACCTAACCCCAAATCTAAACCTAACCCCAAATCTAAACCTAAAATCTAAACCTAACCCCAAATCTAAACCTAAAATCTAAACCTAACCCCAAATCTAAACCTAACCCCAAATCTAAACCTAAAATCTAAACCTAACCCCAAATCTAAACCTAAAATCTAAACCTAACCCCAAATCTAAACCTAAAATCTAAACCTATCCCCAAATCTAAACCTAAAATCTAAACCTAAAATCTAAACCTAACCCCAAATCTAAACCTAACCCCAAATCTAAACCTAAAATCTAAACCTAACCCCAAATCTAAACCTAACCCCAAATCTAAACCTAGAATCTAAACCTAACCCCAAATCTAAACCTAACCCCAAATGTAAACCTAAAATCTAAACCTAACCCCAAATCTAAACCTAAAATCTAAACCTAACCCCAAATCTAAACCTAAAATCTAAACCTAACCCCAAATTTAAACCTAAAATCTAAACCTAACCCCAAATCTAAACCTAAAATCTAAACGTAACCCCAAATCTAAACCTAACCCCAAATCTAAACCTAAAATCTAAACCTAACCCCAAATCTAAACCTGAAATCTAAACCTGACCCCAAATCTAAACCTAAAATCTAAACCTAACCCCAAATCTAAACCTAAAATCTAAACCTAACCCCAAATCTAAACCTAAAATCTAAACCTAACCCCAAATCTAAACCTAAAATCTAAACCTAACCCCAAATCTAAACTTAACCCCAAATCTAAACCGAAAATCTAAACCTAACCCCAAATCTAAACCTAAAATCTAAGCCTAACCCCAAATCTAATCCTAAAATCTAAACCTAAAATCTAAACCTAACCCCAAATCTAAACCTAATCCCAAATCTAAACCTAAAATCTAAACCTAACCCCAAATCTAAACCTAACCCCAAATCTAAACCTAAAATCTAAACCTAACCCCAAATCTAAACCAAAAAAACTAAACCTAACCCCAAATATAAACCTAAAATCTAAACCTAACCCCAAATCTAAACCTAAAATCTAAACCTAACCCCAAATCTAAACCTAAAATCTAAACCTAACCCCAAATCTAAACCTAACCCCAAATCTAAACCTAAAATCTAAACCTAACCCCAAATCTAAACCTAACCCCAAATCTAAACCTAAAATCTAAACCTAACCCCAAATCTAAACCTAAAATCTAAACCTAACCCCAAATCAAAACCTAAAATCTAAACCTAACCCCAAATCTAAACCTAACCCCAAACCTAAACCTAAAATCTAAACCTAACCCCAAATCTAAACCTAAAATCTAAACCTAACCCCAAATCTAAACCTGAAATCTAAACCTAACCCCAAATCTAAACCTAAAATCTAAACCTAACCCCAAATCTAAACCTAAATCTAAACGTAACCCGAAATCGAAACCTAACCTTAAATATAAACCTAAAATCTAAACCTAACCCCAAATCTAAACCTAAAATCTAAACCTAACCCCAAATCTAAACCTAACCCCAAATCTAAACCTAAAATCTAAACCTAAACCCAAATCCAAACCTAAAATCTAAACCTAACCCCAAATCTAAACCTAACCCCAAATCTAAACCTAAAATCTAAACCTAACCCCAAATCTAAACCTAATATCTAAACCTAACCCCAAATCTAAACCTAAAATCTAAACCTAACCCCAAATCTAAACCTAACCCCAAATCTAAACCTAAAATCTAAACCTAACCCCAAATCTAAACCTAACCCCAAATCTAAACCTAAAATCTAAACCTAACCCCAAATCTAAACCTGAAATCTAAACCTGACCCCAAATCTAAACCTAAAATCTAAACCTAACCCCAAATCTAAACCTAAAATCTAAACCTAACCCCAAATCTAAACCTAAAATCTAAACCTAACCCCAAATCTAAACTTAACCCCAAATCTAAACCGAAAATCTAAACCTAACCCCAAATCTAAACCTAAAATCTAAGCCTAACCCCAAATCTAAACCTAAAATCTAAACCTAAAATCTAAACCTAACCCCAAATCTAAACCTAATCCCAAATCTAAACCTAAAATCTAAACCTAACCCCAAATCTAAACCTAACCCCAAATCTAAACCTAAAATCTAAACCTAACCCCAAATCTAAACCAAAAAATCTAAACCTAACCCCAAATATAAACCTAAAATCTAAACCTAACCCCAAATCTAAACCTAAAATCTAAACCTAACCCCAAATCTAAACCTAACCCCAAATCTAAACCTAAAATCTAAACCTAACCCCAAATCTAAACCTAAAATCTAAACCTAACCCCAAATCTAAACCTAACCCCAAATCTAAACCTAAAATCTAAACCTAACCCCAAATCTAAACCTAAAATCTAAACCTAACCCCAAATCTAAACCTAACCCCAAATCTAAACCTAAAATCTAAACCTAACCCCAAATCTAAACCTAAAATCTAAACCTAACTCCAAATCTAAACCTAACCCCAAATCTAAACCTAAAATCTAAACCTAACCCCAAATCTAAACCTAAAATCTAAACCTAACCCCAAATCTAAACCTAACCCCAAATCTAAACCTAAAATCTAAACCTAACCCCAAATCTAAACCTAAAATCTAAACCTAACCCCAAACCTAAACCTAACCCCAAATCTAAACCTAAAATCTAAACCTAACCCCAAATCTAAACCTAACCCCAAATCTAAACCTAAAATCTAAACCTAACCCCAAATTTAAACCTAAAATCTAAACCTAACCCCAAATCTAAACCTAAAATCTAAACCTAACCCCAAATCTAAATCTAAAATCTAAACCTAAAATCTAAACCTAACCCCAAGTCTAAACCTAAAATCTAAACCTAACCCCAAATCTAAACCTAACCCCAAATCTAAACCTAAAATCTAAACCTAACCCCAAATCTAAACCTAAAATCTAAACCTAACCCCAAATCTAAACCTAACCCAAAATCTAAACCTAAAATCTAAACCTAACCCCAAATCTAAACCTAACCCCAAATCTAAACCTAAAATCTAAACCTAACCCCAAATCTAAACCTAAAATCTAAACCTAACCCCAAATCTAAACCTAACCCCAAATCTAAACCTAAAATCTAAACCTAACCCCAAATCTAAACCTAACCCCAAATCTAAACCTAAAATCTAAACCTAACCCCAAATCTAAACCTAACCCCAAATCTAAACCTAAAATCTAAACCTAACCCCAAATCTAAACCTAACCCCAAATCTAAACCTAAAATCTAAACCTAACCCCAAATTTAAACCTAAAATCTAAACCTAACCCCAAATCTAAACCTAAAATCTAAACCTAACCCCAAATCTAAACCTAACCCCAAATCTAAACCTATAATCTAAACCTAACCCCAAATCTAAACCTAAAATCTAAACCTAACCCCAAATCTAAACCTAACCCCAAATCTAAACCTAAAATCTAAACCTAACCCCAAATCTAAACCTAACCCCAAATCTAAACCTAAAATATAAACCTAACCCCAAATCTAAACCTAACCCCAAATCTAAACCTAAAATCTAAACCTAACCCCAAATCTAAACCTAACCCCAAATCTAAACCTAAAATCTAAACCTAACCCCAAATCTAAACCTAAAATCTAAACCTAACCCCAAATCTAAACCTAACCCCTAATCTAAACCTAAAATCTAAACCTAACCCCAAATCTAAACCTAAAATCTAAACCTAACCCCAAATCTAAACCTAACCCCAAATCTAAACCTAAAATCTAAACCTAACCCCAAATCTAAACCTAAAATCTAAACCTAACCCCAAATCTAAACCTAACCCCAAATCTAAACCTAAAATCTAAACCTAACCCCAAATCTAAACCTAAAATCTAAACCTAACCCCAAATCTAAACCTAACCCCAAATCTAAACCTAAAATCTAAACCTAACCCCAAATCTAAACCTAAAATCTAAACCTAACCCCAAATCTAAACTTAACCCCAAATCTAAACCGAAAATCTAAACCTAACCCCAAATCTAAACCTAAAATCTAAGCCTAACCCCAAATCTAAACCTAAAATCTAAACCTAAAATCTAAACCTAACCCCAAATCTAAACCTAATCCCAAATCTAAACCTAAAATCTAAACCTAACCCCAAATCTAAACCTAACCCCAAATCTAAACCTAAAATCTAAACCTAACCCCAAATCTAAACCAAAAAATCTAAACCTAACCCCAAATATAAACCTAAAATCTAAACCTAACCCCAAATCTAAACCTAAAATCTAAACCTAACCCCAAATCTAAACCTAACCCCAAATCTAAACCTAAAATCTAAACCTAACCCCAAATCTAAACCTAAAATCTAAACCTAACCCCAAATCTAAACCTAACCCCAAATCTAAACCTAAAATCTAAACCTAACCCCCAAATCTAAACCTAAAATCTAAACCTAACCCCAAATCTAAACCTAACCCCAAATCTAAACCTAAAATCTAAACCTAACCCCAAATCTAAACCTAAAATCTAAACCTAACTCCAAATCTAAACCTAACCCCAAATCTAAACCTAAAATCTAAACCTAACCCCAAATCTAAACCTAAAATCTAAACCTAACCCCAAATCTAAACCTAACCCCAAATCTAAACCTAAAATCTAAACCTAACCCCAAATCTAAACCTAAAATCTAAACCTAACCCCAAATCTAAACCTAACCCCAAATCTAAACCTAAAATCTAAACCTAACCCCAAATCTAAACCTAACCCCAAATCTAAACCTAAAATCTAAACCTAACCCCAAATCTAAACCTAACCCCAAATCTAAACCTAAAATCTAAACCTAACCCCAAATCTAAACCTAAAATCTAAACCTAACCCCAAATCTAAACCTAACCCCAAATCTAAACCTAAAATCTAAACCTAACCCCAAATCTAAACCTAAAATCTAAACCTAACTCCAAATCTAAACCTAACCCCAAATCTAAACCTAAAATCTAAACCTAACCCCAAATCTAAACCTAAAATCTAAACCTAACCCCAAATCTAAACCTAACCCCAAATCTAAACCTAAAATCTAAACCTAACCCCAAATCTAAACCTAAAATCTAAACCTAACCCCAAATCTAAACCTAACCCCAAATCTAAACCTAAAATCTAAACCTAACCCCAAATCTAAACCTAAAATCTAAACCTAAAATCTAAACCTAACCCCAAATCTAAACCTAACCCCAAATCTAAACCTAAAATCTAAACCTAACCCCAAATCTAAACCTAACCCCAAATCTAAACCTAAAATCTAAACCTAACCCCAAATTTAAACCTAAAATCTAAACCTAACACCAAATCTAAACCTAAAATCTAAACCTAACCCCAAATCTAAATCTAAAATCTAAACCTAAAATCTAAACCTAACCCCAAGTCTAAACCTAAAATCTAAACCTAACCCCAAATCTAAACCTAACCCCAAATCTAAACCTAAAATCTAAACCTAACCCCAAATCTAAACCTAAAATCTAAACCTAACCCCAAATCTAAACCTAACCCAAAATCTAAACCTAAAATCTAAACCTAACCCCAAATCTAAACCAAAAAATCTAAACCTAACCCCAAATATAAACCTAAAATCTAAACCTAACCCCAAATCTAAACCTAAAATCTAAACCTAACCCCAAATCTAAACCTAAAATCTAAACCTAACCCCAAATCTAAACCTAACCCCAAATCTAAACTTAACCCCAAATCTAAACCGAAAATCTAAACCTAACCCCAAATCTAAACCTAAAATCTAAGCCTAACCCCAAATCTAAACCTAAAATCTAAACCTAAAATCTAAACCTAACCCCAAATCTAAACCTAATCCCAAATCTAAACCTAAAATCTAAACCTAACCCCAAATCTAAACCTAAAATCTAAACCTAAACCCAAATCTAAACCTAACCCCAAATCTAAACCTAAAATCTAAACCTAACCCCAAATCTAAACCTAAAATCTAAACCTAACCCCAAATCTAAACCTAACCCCAAATCTAAACCTAAAATCTAAACCTAACTCCAAATCTAAACCTAAAATCTAAACCTAACCCCAAATCTAAACCTAAAATCTAAACCTAACCCCAAATCTAAACCTAACCCCAAACCTAAACCTAAAATCTAAACCTAACCCCAAATCTAAACCTAAAATCTAAACCTAACCCCAAATCTAAACCTGAAATCTAAACCTAACCCCAAATCTAAACCTAAAATCTAAACCTAACCCCAAATTTAAACCTAAAATCTAAACCTAACCCCAATTCTAAACCTAAAATCTAAACCTAACCCCAAATCTAAATCTAAAATCTAAACCTAAAATCTAAACCTAACCCCAAGTCTAAACCTAAAATCTAAACCTAACCCCAAATCTAAACCTAACCCCAAATCTAAACCTAAAATCTAAACCTAACTCCAAATCTAAACCTAACCCCAAATCTAAACCTAAAATCTAAACCTAACCCCAAATCTAAACCTGAAATCTAAACCTAACCCCAAATCTAAACCTAACCCCAAATCTAAACCTAAAATCTAAACCTAACCCCAAATCTAAACCTAAAATCTAAACCTAACCCCAAATCTAAACCTAACCCCAAATCTAAACCTAAAATCTAAACCTAACCCCAAATCTAAACCTAAAATCTAAACCTAAAATCTAAACCTAACCCCAAATCTAAACCTAACCCCAAATCTAAACCTAAAATCTAAACCTAACCCCAAATCTAAACCTAACCCCAAATCTAAACCTAAAATCTAAACCTAACCCCAAATTTAAACCTAAAATCTAAACCTAACCCCAAATCTAAACCTAAAATCTAAACCTAACCCCAAATCTAAATCTAAAATCTAAACCTAAAATCTAAACCTAACCCCAAGTCTAAACCTAAAATCTAAACCTAACCCCAAATCTAAACCTAACCCCAAATCTAAACCTAAAATCTAAACCTAACCCCAAATCTAAACCTAAAATCTAAACCTAACCCCAAATCTAAACCTAACCCAAAATCTAAACCTAAAATCTAAACCTAACCCAAATCTAAACCTAACCCCAAATCTAAACCTAAAATCTAAACCTAACCCCAAATCTAAACCTAAAATCTAAACCTAACCCAAATCTAAACCTAACCCCAAATCTAAACCTAAAATCTAAACCTAACCCCAAATCTAAACCTAACCCCAAATCTAAACCTAAAATCTAAACCTAACCCCAAATCTAAACCTAACCCCAAATCTAAACCTAAAATCTAAACCTAACCCCAAATCTAAACCTAACCCCAAATCTAAACCTAAAATCTAAACCTAACCCCAAATTTAAACCTAAAATCTAAACCTAACCCCAAATCTAAACCTAAAATCTAAACCTAACCCCAAATCTAAACCTAACCCCAAATCTAAACCTATAATCTAAACCTAACCCCAAATCTAAACCTAAAATCTAAACCTAACCCCAAATCTAAACCTAACCCCAAATCTAAACCTAAAATCTAAACCTAACCCCAAATCTAAACCTAACCCCAAATCTAAACCTAAAATCTAAACCTAACCCCAAATCTAAACCTAACCCCAAATCTAAACCTAAAATCTAAACCTAACCCCAAATCTAAACCTAACCCCAAATCTAAACCTAAAATCTAAACCTAACCCCAAATCTAAACCTAACCCCAAATCTAAACCTAAAATCTAAACCTAACCCCAAATCTAAACCTAACCCCAAATCTAAACCTAAAATCTAAACCTAACCCCAAATCTAAACCTAAAATCTAAACCTAACCCCAAATCTAAACCTAACCCCAAATCTAAACCTAAAATCTAAACCTAACCCCAAATCTAAACCTAAAATCTAAACCTAACCCCAAATCTAAACCTAAAATCTAAACCTAACCCCAAATCTAAACCTAAAATCTAAACCTAACCCCAAATCTAAACCTAAAATCTAAACCTAACCCCAAATCTAAACTTAACCCCAAATCTAAACCGAAAATCTAAACCTAACCCCAAATCTAAACCTAAAATCTAAGCCTAACCCCAAATCTATACCTAAAATCTAAACCTAAAATCTAAACCTAACCCCAAATCTAAACCTAATCCCAAATCTAAACCTAAAATCTAAACCTAACCCCAAATCTAAACCTAACCCCAAATCTAAACCTAAAATCTAAACCTAACCCCAAATCTAAACCAAAAAATCTAAACCTAACCCCAAATATAAACCTAAAATCTAAACCTAACCCCAAATCTAAACCTAAAATCTAAACCTAACCCCAAATCTAAACCTAACCCCAAATCTAAACCTAAAATCTAAACCTAACCCCAAATCTAAACCTAAAATCTAAACCTAACCCCAAATCTAAACCTAACCCCAAATCTAAACCTAAAATCTAAACCTAACCCCAAATCTAAACCTAAAATCTAAACCTAACCCCAAATCTAAACCTAACCCCAAATCTAAACCTAAAATCTAAACCTAACCCCAAATCTAAACCTAAAATCTAAACCTAACTCCAAATCTAAACCTAACCCCAAATCTAAACCTAAAATCTAAACCTAACCCCAAATCTAAACCTAAAATCTAAACCTAACCCCAAATCTAAACCTAACCCCAAATCTAAACCTAAAATCTAAACCTAACCCCAAATCTAAACCTAAAATCTAAACCTAACCCCAAATCTAAACCTAACCCCAAATCTAAACCTAAAATCTAAACCTAACCCCAAATCTAAACCTAACCCCAAATCTAAACCTAAAATCTAAACCTAACCCCAAATCTAAACCTAACCCCAAATCTAAACCTAAAATCTAAACCTAACCCCAAATCTAAACCTAAAATCTAAACCTAACCCCAAATCTAAACCTAACCCCAAATCTAAACCTAAAATCTAAACCTAACCCCAAATCTAAACCTAACCCCAAATCTAAACCTAAAATCTAAACCTAACCCCAAATTTAAACCTAAAATCTAAACCTAACACCAAATCTAAACCTAAAATCTAAACCTAACCCCAAATCTAAATCTAAAATCTAAACCTAAAATCTAAACCTAACCCCAAGTCTAAACCTAAAATCTAAACCTAACCCCAAATCTAAACCTAACCCCAAATCTAAACCTAAAATCTAAACCTAACCCCAAATCTAAACCTAAAATCTAAACCTAACCCCAAATCTAAACCTAACCCAAAATCTAAACCTAAAATCTAAACCTAACCCCAAATCTAAACCTAACCCCAAATCTAAACCTAAAATCTAAACCTAACCCCAAATCTAAACCAAAAAATCTAAACCTAACCCCAAATATAAACCTAAAATCTAAACCTAACCCCAAATCTAAACCTAAAATCTAACCTAACCCCAAATCTAAACCTAAAATCTAAACCTAACCCCAAATCTAAACCTAACCCCAAATCTAAACTTAACCCCAAATCTAAACCGAAAATCTAAACCTAACCCCAAATCTAAACCTAAAATCTAAGCCTAACCCCAAATCTAAACCTAAAATCTAAACCTAAAATCTAAACCTAACCCCAAATCTAAACCTAATCCCAAATCTAAACCTAAAATCTAAACCTAACCCCAAATCTAAACCTAACCCCAAATCTAAACCTAAAATCTAAACCTAACCCCAAATCTAAACCAAAAAATCTAAACCTAACCCCAAATATAAACCTAAAATCTAAACCTAACCCCAAATCTAAACCTAAAATCTAAACCTAACCCCAAATCTAAACCTAAAATCTAAACCTAACCCCAAATCTAAACCTAACCCCAAATCTAAACCTAAAATCTAAACCTAACCCCAAATCTAAACCTAAAATCTAAACCTAACCCCAAATCTAAACCTAACCCCAAATCTAAACCTAAAATCTAAACCTAACCCCAAATCTAAACCTAAAATCTAAACCTAACCCCAAATCTAAACCTAAAATCTAAACCTAACCCCAAATCTAAACCTAACCCCAAACCTAAACCTAAAATCTAAACCTAACCCCAAATCTAAACCTAAAATCTAAACCTAACCCCAAATCTAAACCTGAAATCTAAACCTAACCCCAAATCTAAACCTAAAATCTAAACCTAACCCCAAATCTAAACCTAAATCTAAACGTAACCCGAAATCGAAACCTAACCTTAAATATAAACCTAAAATCTAAACCTAACCCCAAATCTAAACCTAAAATCTAAACCTAACCCCAAATCTAAACCTAAAATCTAAACCTAACCCCAAATCTAAACCTAACCCCAAATCTAAACCTAAAATCTAAACCTAAACCCAAATCCAAACCTAAAATCAAAACCTAACCCCAAATCTAAACCTAACCCCAAATCTAAACCTAAAATCTAAACCTAACCCCAAATCTAAACCTAATATCTAAACCTAACCCCAAATCTAAACCTAAAATCTAAACCTAACCCCAAATCTAAACCTAACCCCAAATCTAAACCTAAAATCTAAACCTAACCCCAAATCTAAACCTAACCCAAATCTAAACCTAAAATCTAAACCTAACCCCAAATCTAAACCTGAAATCTAAACCTGACCCCAAATCTAAACCTAAAATCTAAACCTAACCCCAAATCTAAACCTAAAATCTAAACCTAACCCCAAATCTAAACCTAAAATCTAAACCTAACCCCAAATCTAAACTTAACCCCAAATCTAAACCGAAAATCTAAACCTAACCCCAAATCTAAACCTAAAATCTAAGCCTAACCCCAAATCTAAACCTAAAATCTAAACCTAAAATCTAAACCTAACCCCAAATCTAAACCTAATCCCAAATCTAAACCTAAAATCTAAACCTAACCCCAAATCTAAACCTAACCCCAAATCTAAACCTAAAATCTAAACCTAACCCCAAATCTAAACCAAAAAATCTAAACCTAACCCCAAATATAAACCTAAAATCTAAACCTAACCCCAAATCTAAACCTAAAATCTAAACCTAACCCCAAATCTAAACCTAAAATCTAAACCTAACCCCAAATCTAAACCTAACCCCAAATCTAAACCTAAAATCTAAACCTAACCCCAAATCTAAACCTAAAATCTAAACCTAACCCCAAATCTAAACCTAACCCCAAATCTAAACCTAAAATCTAAACCTAACCCCAAATCTAAACCTAAAATCTAAACCTAACCCCAAATCTAAACCTAACCCCAAACCTAAACCTAAAATCTAAACCTAACCCCAAATCTAAACCTAAAATCTAAACCTAACCCCAAATCTAAACCTGAAATCTAAACCTAACCCCAAATCTAAACCTAAAATCTAAACCTAACCCCAAATCTAAACCTAAATCTAAACGTAACCCGAAATCGAAACCTAACCTTAAATATAAACCTAAAATCTAAACCTAACCCCAAATCTAAACCTAAAATCTAAACCTAACCGCAAATCTAAACCTAAAATCTAAACCTAACCCCAAATCTAAACCTAACCCCAAATCTAAACCTAAAATCTAAACCTAAACCAAATCCAAACCTAAAATCTAAACCTAACCCAAATCTAAACCTAACCCCAAATCTAAACCTAAAATCTAAACCTAACCCCAAATCTAAACCTAATATCTAAACCTAACCCCAAATCTAAACCTAAAATCTAAACCTAACCCCAAATCTAAACCTAACCCCAAATCTAAACCTAAAATCTAAACCTAACCCCAAATCTAAACCTAAAATCTAAACCTAAACCCAAATCCAAACCTAAAATCTAAACCTAACCCCAAATCTAAACCTAAAATCTAAACCTAACCCCAAATCTAAACCTAAAATCTAAACCTAACCCCAAATCTAAACTTAACCCCAAATCTAAACCGAAAATCTAAACCTAACCCCAAATCTAAACATAAAATCTAAGCCTAACCCCAAATCTATACCTAAAATCTAAACCTAAAATCTAAACCTAACCCCAAATCTAAACCTAATCCCAAATCTAAACCTAAAATCTAAACCTAACCCCAAATCTAAACCTAACCCCAAATCTAAACCTAAAATCTAAACCTAACCCCAAATCTAAACCAAAAAATCTAAACCTAACCCCAAATATAAACCTAAAATCTAAACCTAACCCCAAATCTAAACCTAAAATCTAAACCTAACCCCAAATCTAAACCTAACCCCAAATCTAAACCTAAAATCTAAACCTAACCCCAAATCTAAACCTAAAATCTAAACCTAACCCCAAATCTAAACCTAACCCCAAATCTAAACCTAAAATCTAAACCTAACCCCAAATCTAAACCTAAAATCTAAACCTAACCCCAAATCTAAACCTAACCCCAAATCTAAACCTAAAATCTAAACCTAACCCCAAATCTAAACCTAAAATCTAAACCTAACTCCAAATCTAAACCTAACCCCAAATCTAAACCTAAAATCTAAACCTAACCCCAAATCTAAACCTAAAATCTAAACCTAACCCCAAATCTAAACCTAACCCCAAATCTAAACCTAAAATCTAAACCTAACCCCAAATCTAAACCTAAAATCTAAACCTAACCCCAAATCTAAACCTAACCCCAAATCTAAACCTAAAATCTAAACCTAACCCCAAATCTAAACCTAACCCCAAATCTAAACCTAAAATCTAAACCTAACCCCAAATCTAAACCTAACCCCAAATCTAAACCTAAAATCTAAACCTAACCCCAAATCTAAACCTAAAATCTAAACCTAACCCCAAATCTAAACCTAACCCCAAATCTAAACCTAAAATCTAAACCTAACCCCAAATCTAAACCTAACCCCAAATCTAAACCTAAAATCTAAACCTAACCCCAAATTTAAACCTAAAATCTAAACCTAACACCAAATCTAAACCTAAAATCTAAACCTAACCCCAAATCTAAATCTAAAATCTAAACCTAAAATCTAAACCTAACCCCAAGTCTAAACCTAAAATCTAAACCTAACCCCAAATCTAAACCTAACCCCAAATCTAAACCTAAAATCTAAACCTAACCCCAAATCTAAACCTAAAATCTAAACCTAACCCCAAATCTAAACCTAACCCAAAATCTAAACCTAAAATCTAAACCTAACCCCAAATCTAAACCTAACCCCAAATCTAAACCTAAAATCTAAACCTAACCCCAAATCTAAACCAAAAAATCTAAACCTAACCCCAAATATAAACCTAAAATCTAAACCTAACCCCAAATCTAAACCTAAAATCTAAACCTAACCCCAAATCTAAACCTAAAATCTAAACCTAACCCCAAATCTAAACCTAACCCCAAATCTAAACTTAACCCCAAATCTAAACCGAAAATCTAAACCTAACCCCAAATCTAAACCTAAAATCTAAGCCTAACCCCAAATCTAAACCTAAAATCTAAACCTAAAATCTAAACCTAACCCCAAATCTAAACCTAATCCCAAATCTAAACCTAAAATCTAAACCTAACCCCAAATCTAAACCTAACCCCAAATCTAAACCTAAAATCTAAACCTAACCCCAAATCTAAACCAAAAAATCTAAACCTAACCCCAAATATAAACCTAAAATCTAAACCTAACCCCAAATCTAAACCTAAAATCTAAACCTAACCCCAAATCTAAACCTAAAATCTAAACCTAACCCCAAATCTAAACCTAACCCCAAATCTAAACCTAAAATCTAAACCTAACCCCAAATCTAAACCTAAAATCTAAACCTAACCCCAAATCTAAACCTAACCCCAAATCTAAACCTAAAATCTAAACCTAACCCCAAATCTAAACCTAAAATCTAAACCTAACCCCAAATCTAAACCTAAAATCTAAACCTAACCCCAAATCTAAACCTAACCCCAAACCTAAACCTAAAATCTAAACCTAACCCCAAATCTAAACCTAAAATCTAAACCTAACCCCAAATCTAAACCTGAAATCTAAACCTAACCCCAAATCTAAACCTAAAATCTAAACCTAACCCCAAATCTAAACCTAAATCTAAACGTAACCCGAAATCGAAACCTAACCTTAAATATAAACCTAAAATCTAAACCTAACCCCAAATCTAAACCTAAAATCTAAACCTAACCCCAAATCTAAACCTAAAATCTAAACCTAACCCCAAATCTAAACCTAACCCCAAATCTAAACCTAAAATCTAAACCTAAACCCAAATCCAAACCTAAAATCAAAACCTAACCCCAAATCTAAACCTAACCCCAAATCTAAACCTAAAATCTAAACCTAACCCCAAATCTAAACCTAATATCTAAACCTAACCCCAAATCTAAACCTAAATCTAAACCTAACCCCAAATCTAAACCTAACCCCAAATCTAAACCTAAAATCTAAACCTAACCCCAAATCTAAACCTAACCCCAAATCTAAACCTAAAATCTAAACCTAACCCCAAATCTAAACCTGAAATCTAAACCTGACCCCAAATCTAAACCTAAAATCTAAACCTAACCCCAAATCTAAACCTAAAATCTAAACCTAACCCCAAATCTAAACCTAAAATCTAAACCTAACCCCAAATCTAAACTTAACCCCAAATCTAAACCGAAAATCTAAACCTAACCCCAAATCTAAACCTAAAATCTAAGCCTAACCCCAAATCTAAACCTAAAATCTAAACCTAAAATCTAAACCTAACCCCAAATCTAAACCTAATCCCAAATCTAAACCTAAAATCTAAACCTAACCCCAAATCTAAACCTAACCCCAAATCTAAACCTAAAATCTAAACCTAACCCCAAATCTAAACCAAAAAATCTAAACCTAACCCCAAATATAAACCTAAAATCTAAACCTAACCCCAAATCTAAACCTAAAATCTAAACCTAACCCCAAATCTAAACCTAAAATCTAAACCTAACCCCAAATCTAAACCTAACCCCAAATCTAAACCTAAAATCTAAACCTAACCCCAAATCTAAACCTAAAATCTAAACCTAACCCCAAATCTAAACCTAACCCCAAATCTAAACCTAAAATCTAAACCTAACCCCAAATCTAAACCTAAAATCTAAACCTAACCCCAAATCTAAACCTAACCCCAAACCTAAACCTAAAATCTAAACCTAACCCCAAATCTAAACCTAAAATCTAAACCTAACCCCAAATCTAAACCTGAAATCTAAACCTAACCCCAAATCTAAACCTAAAATCTAAACCTAACCCCAAATCTAAACCTAAATCTAAACGTAACCCGAAATCGAAACCTAACCTTAAATATAAACCTAAAATCTAAACCTAACCCCAAATCTAAACCTAAAATCTAAACCTAACCGCAAATCTAAACCTAAAATCTAAACCTAACCCCAAATCTAAACCTAACCCCAAATCTAAACCTAAAATCTAAACCTAAACCCAAATCCAAACCTAAAATCTAAACCTAACCCCAAATCTAAACCTAACCCCAAATCTAAACCTAAAATCTAAACCTAACCCCAAATCTAAACCTAATATCTAAACCTAACCCCAAATCTAAACCTAAAATCTAAACCTAACCCCAAATCTAAACCTAACCCCAAATCTAAACCTAAAATCTAAACCTAACCCCAAATCTAAACCTAACCCCAAATCTAAACCTAAAATCTAAACCTAACCCCAAATCTAAACCTGAAATCTAAACCTAACCCCAAATCTAAACCTAACCCCAAATCTAAACCTAAAATCTAAACCTAAAATCTAAACCTAACCCCAAATCTAAACCTAATCCCAAATCTAAACCTAAAATCTAAACCTAACCCCAAATCTAAACCTAACCCCAAATCTAAACCTAAAATCTAAACCTAACCCCAAATCTAAACCAAAAAATCTAAACCTAACCCCAAATATAAACCTAAAATCTAAACCTAACCCCAAATCTAAACTTAACCCCAAATCTAAACCGAAAATCTAAACCTAACCCCAAATCTAAACCTAAAATCTAAGCCTAACCCCAAATCTAAACCTAAAATCTAAACCTAAAATCTAAACCTAACCCCAAATCTAAACCTAATCCCAAATCTAAACCTAAAATCTAAACCTAACCCCAAATCTAAACCTAACCCCAAATCTAAACCTAAAATCTAAACCTAACCCCAAATCTAAACCAAAAAATCTAAACCTAACCCCAAATATAAACCTAAAATCTAAACCTAACCCCAAATCTAAACCTAAAATCTAAACCTAACCCCAAATCTAAACCTAACCCCAAATCTAAACCTAAAATCTAAACCTAACCCCAAATCTAAACCTAACCCCAAATCTAAACCTAAAATCTAAACCTAACCCCAAATCTAAACCTAAAATCTAAACCTAACCCCAAATCTAAACCTAAAATCTAAACCTAACCCCAAATCTAAACCTAACCCCAAACCTAAACCTAAAATCTAAACCTAACCCCAAATCTAAACCTAAAATCTAAACCTAACCCCAAATCTAAACCTGAAATCTAAACCTAACCCCAAATCTAAACCTAAAATCTAAACCTAACCCCAAATCTAAACCTAAATCTAAACGTAACCCGAAATCGAAACCTAACCTTAAATATAAACCTAAAATCTAAACCTAACCCCAAATCTAAACCTAAAATCTAAACCTAACCCCAAATCTAAACCTAAAATCTAAACCTAACCCCAAATCTAAACCTAACCCCAAATCTAAACCTAAAATCTAAACCTAAACCCAAATCCAAACCTAAAATCAAAACCTAACCCCAAATCTAAACCTAACCCCAAATCTAAACCTAAAATCTAAACCTAACCCCAAATCTAAACCTAATATCTAAACCTAACCCCAAATCTAAACCTAAAATCTAAACCTAACCCCAAATCTAAACCTAACCCCAAATCTAAACCTAAAATCTAAACCTAACCCCAAATCTAAACCTAACCCCAAATCTAAACCTAAAATCTAAACCTAACCCCAAATCTAAACCTGAAATCTAAACCTGACCCCAAATCTAAACCTAAAATCTAAACCTAACCCCAAATCTAAACCTAAAATCTAAACCTAACCCCAAATCTAAACTTAACCCCAAATCTAAACCGAAAATCTAAACCTAACCCCAAATCTAAACCTAAAATCTAAGCCTAACCCCAAATCTAAACCTAAAATCTAAACCTAAAATCTAAACCTAACCCCAAATCTAAACCTAATCCCAAATCTAAACCTAAAATCTAAACCTAACCCCAAATCTAAACCTAACCCCAAATCTAAACCTAAAATCTAAACCTAACCCCAAATCTAAACCAAAAAATCTAAACCTAACCCCAAATATAAACCTAAAATCTAAACCTAACCCCAAATCTAAACCTAAAATCTAAACCTAACCCCAAATCTAAACCTAAAATCTAAACCTAACCCCAAATCTAAACCTAACCCCAAATCTAAACCTAAAATCTAAACCTAACCCCAAATCTAAACCTAAAATCTAAACCTAACCCCAAATCTAAACCTAACCCCAAATCTAAACCTAAAATCTAAACCTAACCCCAAATCTAAACCTAAAATCTAAACCTAACCCCAAATCTAAACCTAACCCCAAACCTAAACCTAAAATCTAAACCTAACCCCAAATCTAAACCTAAAATCTAAACCTAACCCCAAATCTAAACCTGAAATCTAAACCTAACCCCAAATCTAAACCTAAAATCTAAACCTAACCCCAAATCTAAACCTAAATCTAAACGTAACTCGAAATCGAAACCTAACCTTAAATATAAACCTAAAATCTAAACCTAACCCCAAATCTAAACCTAAAATCTAAACCTAACCCCAAATCTAAACCTAAAATCTAAACCTAACCCCAAATCTAAACCTAACCCCAAATCTAAACCTAAAATCTAAACCTAAACCCAAATCCAAACCTAAAATCTAAACCTAACCCCAAATCTAAACCTAACCCCAAATCTAAACCTAAAATCTAAACCTAACCCCAAATCTAAACCTAATATCTAAACCTAACCCCAAATCTAAACCTCAAATCTAAACCTAACCCCAAATCTAAACCTAACCCCAAATCTAAACCTAAAATCTAAACCTAACCCCAAATCTAAACCTAACCCCAAATCTAAACCTAAAATCTAAACCTAACCCCAAATCTAAACCTGAAATCTAAACCTGACCCCAAATCTAAACCTAAAATCTAAACCTAACCCCAAATCTAAACCTAAAATCTAAACCTAACCCCAAATCTAAACCTAAAATCTAAACCTAACCCCAAATCTAAACCTAAAATCTAAACCTAACCCCAAATCTAAACTTAACCCCAAATCTAAACCGAAAATCTAAACCTAACCCCAAATCTAAACCTAAAATCTAAGCCTAACCCCAAATCTAAACCTAAAATCTAAACCTAAAATCTAAACCTAACCCCAAATCTAAACCTAATCCCAAATCTAAACCTAAAATCTAAACCTAACCCCAAATCTAAACCTAACCCCAAATCTAAACCTAAAATCTAAACCTAACCCCAAATCTAAACCAAAAAATCTAAACCTAACCCCAAATATAAACCTAACCCCAAATCTAAACCTAAAATCTAAACCTAACCCCAAATCTAAACCTAACCCCAAATCTAAACCTAAAATCTAAACCTAACCCCAAATCTAAACCTAAAATCTAAACCTAACCCCAAATCTAAACCTAACCCCAAATCTAAACCTAAAATCTAAACCTAACCCCAAATCTAAACCTAAAATCTAAACCTAACCCCAAATCTAAACCTAACCCCAAATCTAAACCTAAAATCTAAACCTAACCCCAAATCTAAACCTAACCCCAAATCTAAACCTAAAATCTAAACCTAACCCCAAATCTAAACCTGAAATCTAAACCTAACCCCAAATCTAAACCTAACCCCAAATCTAAACCTAAAATCTAAACCTAAAATCTAAACCTAACCCCAAATCTAAACCTAATCCCAAATCTAAACCTAAAATCTAAACCTAACCCCAAATCTAAACCTAACCCCAAATCTAAACCTAAAATCTAAACCTAACCCCAAATCTAAACCAAAAAATCTAAACCTAACCCCAAATATAAACCTAAAATCTAAACCTAACCCCAAATCTAAACTTAACCCCAAATCTAAACCGAAAATCTAAACCTAACCCCAAATCTAAACCTAAAATCTAAGCCTAACCCCAAATCTAAACCTAAAATCTAAACCTAAAATCTAAACCTAACCCCAAATCTAAACCTAATCCCAAATCTAAACCTAAAATCTAAACCTAACCCCAAATCTAAACCTAACCCCAAATCTAAACCTAAAATCTAAACCTAACCCCAAATCTAAACCAAAAAATCTAAACCTAACCCCAAATATAAACCTAAAATCTAAACCTAACCCCAAATCTAAACCTAAAATCTAAACCTAACCCCAAATCTAAACCTAACCCCAAATCTAAACCTAAAATCTAAACCTAACCCCAAATCTAAACCTAACCCCAAATCTAAACCTAAAATCTAAACCTAACCCCAAATCTAAACCTAAAATCTAAACCTAACCCCAAATCTAAACCTAAAATCTAAACCTAACCCCAAATCTAAACCTAACCCCAAACCTAAACCTAAAATCTAAACCTAACCCCAAATCTAAACCTAAAATCTAAACCTAACCCCAAATCTAAACCTGAAATCTAAACCTAACCCCAAATCTAAACCTAAAATCTAAACCTAACCCCAAATCTAAACCTAAATCTAAACGTAACCCGAAATCGAAACCTAACCTTAAATATAAACCTAAAATCTAAACCTAACCCCAAATCTAAACCTAAAATCTAAACCTAACCCCAAATCTAAACCTAAAATCTAAACCTAACCCCAAATCTAAACCTAACCCCAAATCTAAACCTAAAATCTAAACCTAAACCCAAATCCAAACCTAAAATCAAAACCTAACCCCAAATCTAAACCTAACCCCAAATCTAAACCTAAAATCTAAACCTAACCCCAAATCTAAACCTAATATCTAAACCTAACCCAAATCTAAACCTAAAATCTAAACCTAACCCCAAATCTAAACCTAACCCCAAATCTAAACCTAAAATCTAAACCTAACCCCAAATCTAAACCTAACCCCAAATCTAAACCTAAAATCTAAACCTAACCCCAAATCTAAACCTGAAATCTAAACCTGACCCCAAATCTAAACCTAAAATCTAAACCTAACCCCAAATCTAAACCTAAAATCTAAACCTAACCCCAAATCTAAACTTAACCCCAAATCTAAACCTAAAATCTAAACCTAACCCCAAATCTAAACCTAAAATCTAAGCCTAACCCAAATCTAAACCTAACTAAACCTAAAATCTAAACCTAAAATCTAACCTAACCCAAATCTAAACCTAATCCCAAATCTAAACCTAAAATCTAAACCTAACCCCAAATCTAAACCTAACCCCAAATCTAAACCTAAAATCTAAACCTAACCCCAAATCTAAACCAAAAAATCTAAACCTAACCCCAAATATAAACCTAAAATCTAAACCTAACCCCAAATCTAAACCTAAAATCTAAACCTAACCCCAAATCTAAACCTAAAATCTAAACCTAACCCCAAATCTAAACCTAACCCCAAATCTAAACCTAAAATCTAAACCTAACCCCAAATCTAAACCTAAAATCTAAACCTAACCCCAAATCTAAACCTAACCCCAAATCTAAACCTAAAATCTAAACCTAACCCCAAATCTAAACCTAAAATCTAAACCTAACCCCAAATCTAAACCTAACCCCAAACCTAAACCTAAAATCTAAACCTAACCCCAAATCTAAACCTAAAATCTAAACCTAACCCCAAATCTAAACCTGAAATCTAAACCTAACCCCAAATCTAAACCTAAAATCTAAACCTAACCCCAAATCTAAACCTAAATCTAAACGTAACTCGAAATCGAAACCTAACCTTAAATATAAACCTAAAATCTAAACCTAACCCCAAATCTAAACCTAAAATCTAAACCTAACCCCAAATCTAAACCTAAAATCTAAACCTAACCCCAAATCTAAACCTAACCCCAAATCTAAACCTAAAATCTAAACCTAAACCCAAATCCAAACCTAAAATCTAAACCTAACCCCAAATCTAAACCTAACCCCAAATCTAAACCTAAAATCTAAACCTAACCCCAAATCTAAACCTAATATCTAAACCTAACCCCAAATCTAAACCTCAAATCTAAACCTAACCCCAAATCTAAACCTAACCCCAAATCTAAACCTAAAATCTAAACCTAACCCCAAATCTAAACCTAACCCCAAATCTAAACCTAAAATCTAAACCTAACCCCAAATCTAAACCTGAAATCTAAACCTGACCCCAAATCTAAACCTAAAATCTAAACCTAACCCCAAATCTAAACCTAAAATCTAAACCTAACCCCAAATCTAAACCTAAAATCTAAACCTAACCCCAAATCTAAACCTAAAATCTAAACCTAACCCCAAATCTAAACTTAACCCCAAATCTAAACCGAAAATCTAAACCTAACCCCAAATCTAAACCTAAAATCTAAGCCTAACCCCAAATCTAAACCTAAAATCTAAACCTAAAATCTAAACCTAACCCCAAATCTAAACCTAATCCCAAATCTAAACCTAAAATCTAAACCTAACCCCAAATCTAAACCTAACCCCAAATCTAAACCTAAAATCTAAACCTAACCCCAAATCTAAACCAAAAAATCTAAACCTAACCCCAAATATAAACCTAACCCCAAATCTAAACCTAAAATCTAAACCTAACCCCAAATCTAAACCTAACCCCAAATCTAAACCTAAAATCTAAACCTAACCCCAAATCTAAACCTAAAATCTAAACCTAACCCCAAATCTAAACCTAACCCCAAATCTAAACCTAAAATCTAAACCTAACCCCAAATCTAAACCTAAAATCTAAACCTAACCCCAAATCTAAACCTAACCCCAAATCTAAACCTAAAATCTAAACCTAACCCCAAATCTAAACCTAAAATCTAAACCTAACTCCAAATCTAAACCTAACCCCAAATCTAAACCTAAAATCTAAACCTAACCCCAAATCTAAACCTAAAATCTAAACCTAACCCCAAATCTAAACCTAACCCCAAATCTAAACCTAAAATCTAAACCTAACCCCAAATCTAAACCTAAAATCTAAACCTAACCCCAAATCTAAACCTAACCCCAAATCTAAACCTAAAATCTAAACCTAACCCCAAATCTAAACCTAACCCCAAATCTAAACCTAAAATCTAAACCTAACCCCAAATCTAAACCTAACCCCAAATCTAAACCTAAAATCTAAACCTAACCCCAAATCTAAACCTAAAATCTAAACCTAACCCCAAATCTAAACCTAACCCCAAATCTAAACCTAAAATCTAAACCTAACCCCAAATCTAAACCTAAAATCTAAACCTAACTCCAAATCTAAACCTAACCCCAAATCTAAACCTAAAATCTAAACCTAACCCCAAATCTAAACCTAAAATCTAAACCTAACCCCAAATCTAAACCTAACCCCAAATCTAAACCTAAAATCTAAACCTAACCCCAAATCTAAACCTAAAATCTAAACCTAACCCCAAATCTAAACCTAACCCCAAATCTAAACCTAAAATCTAAACCTAACCCCAAATCTAAACCTAAAATCTAAACCTAAAATCTAAACCTAACCCCAAATCTAAACCTAACCCCAAATCTAAACCTAAAATCTAAACCTAACCCCAAATCTAAACCTAACCCCAAATCTAAACCTAAAATCTAAACCTAACCCCAAGTCTAAACCTAAAATCTAAACCTAACCCCAAATCTAAACCTAACCCCAAATCTAAACCCTAAAATCTAAACCTAACCCCAAATCTAAACCTAAAATCTAAACCTAACCCCAAATCTAAACCTAACCCAAAATCTAAACCTAAAATCTAAACCTAACCCCAAATCTAAACCTAACCCCAAATCTAAACCTAAAATCTAAACCTAACCCCAAATCTAAACCTAAAATCTAAACCTAACCCCAAATCTAAACCTAACCCCAAATCTAAACCTAAAATCTAAACCTAACCCCAAATCTAAACCTAACCCCAAATCTAAACCTAAAATCTAAACCTAACCCCAAATCTAAACCTAACCCCAAATCTAAACCTAAAATCTAAACCTAACCCCAAATTTAAACCTAAAATCTAAACCTAACCCCAAATCTAAACCTAAAATCTAAACCTAACCCCAAATCTAAACCTAACCCCAAATCTAAACCTATAATCTAAACCTAATCCCAAATCTAAACCTAAAATCTAAACCTAACCCCAAATCTAAACCTAACCCCAAATCTAAACCTAAAATCTAAACCTAACCCCAAATCTAAACCTAACCCCAAATCTAAACCTAAAATCTAAACCTAACCCCAAATCTAAACCTAACCCCAAATCTAAACCTAAAATCTAAACCTAACCCCAAATCTAAACCTAAAATCTAAACCTAACCCCAAATCTAAACCTAACCCCAAATCTAAACCTAAAATCTAAACCTAACCCCAAATTTAAACCTAAAATCTAAACCTAACCCCAAATCTAAACCTAAAATCTAAACCTAACCCCAAATCTAAACCTAACCCCAAATCTAAACCTATAATCTAAACCTAACCCCAAATCTAAACCTAAAATCTAAACCTAACCCCAAATCTAAACCTAACCCCAAATCTAAACCTAAAATCTAAACCTAACCCCAAATCTAAACCTAACCCCAAATCTAAACCTAAAATCTAAACCTAACCCCAAATCTAAACCTAACCCCAAATCTAAACCTAAAATCTAAACCTAACCCCAAATCTAAACCTAAAATCTAAACCTAACCCCAAATCTAAACCTAACCCCAAATCTAAACCTAATCCCAAATCTAAACCTAAAATCTAAACCTAACCCCAAATCTAAACCTAACCCCAAATCTAAACCTAAAATCTAAACCTAACCCCAAATCTAAACCAAAAAATCTAAACCTAACCCCAAATTTAAACCTAAAATCTAAACCTAACCCCAAATCTAAACCTAAAATCTAAACCTAACCCCAAATCTAAACCTAACCCCAAATCTAAACCTAAAATCTAAACCTAACCCCAAATCTAAACCTAAAATCTAAACCTAACCCCAAATCTAAACCTAACCCCAAATCTAAACCTAAAATCTAAACCTAACCCCAAATCTAAACCTAAAATCTAAACCTAACCCCAAATCTAAACCTAACCCCAAATCTAAACCTAAAATCTAAACCTAACCCCAAATCTAAACCTAAAATCTAAACCTAACTCCAAATCTAAACCTAACCCCAAATCTAAACCTAAAATCTAAACCTAACCCCAAATCTAAACCTAAAATCTAAACCTAACCCCAAATCTAAACCTAACCCCAAATCTAAACCTAAAATCTAAACCTAACCCCAAATCTAAACCTAAAATCTAAACCTAACCCCAAATCTAAACCTAACCCCAAATCTAAACCTAAAATCTAAACCTAACCCCAAATCTAAACCTAAAATCTAAACCTAACCCCAAATCTAAACCTAAAATCTAAACCTAACCCCAAATCTAAACTTAACCCCAAATCTAAACCGAAAATCTAAACCTAACCCCAAATCTAAACCTAAAATCTAAGCCTAACGCCAAATCTAAACCTAAAATCTAAACCTAAAATCTAAACCTAACCCCAAATCTAAACCTAATCCCAAATCTAAACCTAAAATCTAAACCTAACCCCAAATCTAAACCTAACCCCAAATCTAAACCTAAAATCTAAACCTAACCCCAAATCTAAACCTAAAATCTAAACCTAACCCCAAATATAAACCTAAAATCTAAACCTAACCCCAAATCTAAACCCCAAATCTAAACCTAACCCCAAATCTAAACCCCAAATCTAAACCTAAAATCTAAACCTAACCCCAAATCTAAACCTAAAATCTAAACCTAACCCCAAATCTGAACCTAAAATCTAAACCTAACCCCAAATCTAAACCCCAAATATAAACCTAACCCCAAATCTAAACCTAAAATCTAAACCTAACCCCAAATCTAAACCTAACCCCAAATCTAAACCTAAAATCTAAACCTAACCCCAAATCTAAACCTAAAATCTAAACCTAACCCCAAATCTAAACCTAATCCCAAATCTAAACCTAAAATCTAAACCTAACCCCAAATCTAAACCTAACCCCAAATCTAAACCTAAAATCTAAACCTAACCCCAAATCTAAACCAAAAAATCTAAACCTAACCCCAAATTTAAACCTAAAATCTAAACCTAACCCCAAATCTAAACCTAAAATCTAAACCTAACCCCAAATCTAAACCTAACCCCAAATCTAAACCTAAAATCTAAACCTAACCCCAAATCTAAACCTAAAATCTAAACCTAACCCCAAATCTAAACCTAACCCCAAATCTAAACCTAAAATCTAAACCTAACCCCAAATCTAAACCTAAAATCTAAACCTAACCCCAAATCTAAACCTAACCCCAAATCTAAACCTAAAATCTAAACCTAACCCCAAATCTAAACCTAAAATCTAAACCTAACTCCAAATCTAAACCTAACCCCAAATCTAAACCTAAAATCTAAACCTAACCCCAAATCTAAACCTAAAATCTAAACCTAACCCCAAATCTAAACCTAACCCCAAATCTAAACCTAAAATCTAAACCTAACCCCAAATCTAAACCTAAAATCTAAACCTAACCCCAAATCTAAACCTAACCCCAAATCTAAACCTAAAATCTAAACCTAACCCCAAATCTAAACCTAAAATCTAAACCTAACCCCAAATCTAAACCTAAAATCTAAACCTAACCCCAAATCTAAACTTAACCCCAAATCTAAACCGAAAATCTAAACCTAACCCCAAATCTAAACCTAAAATCTAAGCCTAACGCCAAATCTAAACCTAAAATCTAAACCTAAAATCTAAACCTAACCCCAAATCTAAACCTAATCCCAAATCTAAACCTAAAATCTAAACCTAACCCCAAATCTAAACCTAACCCCAAATCTAAACCTAAAATCTAAACCTAACCCCAAATCTAAACCTAAAATCTAAACCTAACCCCAAATATAAACCTAAAATCTAAACCTAACCCCAAATCTAAACCCCAAATCTAAACCTAACCCCAAATCTAAACCCCAAATCTAAACCTAAAATCTAAACCTAACCCCAAATCTAAACCTAAAATCTAAACCTAACCCCAAATCTGAACCTAAAATCTAAACCTAACCCCAAATCTAAACCCCAAATATAAACCTAACCCCAAATCTAAACCTAAAATCTAAACCTAACCCCAAATCTAAACCTAACCCCAAATCTAAACCTAAAATCTAAACCTAACCCCAAATCTAAACCTAAAATCTAAACCTAACCCCAAATCTAAACCTAACCCCAAATCTAAACCTAAAATCTAAACCTAACCCCAAATCTAAACCTAACCCCAAATCTAAACCTAAAATCTAAACCTAACCCCAAATCTAAACCTAAAATCTAAACCTAACCCCAAATCTAAACCTAACCCCAAATCTAAACCTAAAATCTAAACCTAACCGCAAATCTAAACCCCAAATCTAAAACTAACCCCAAATCTAAAGCCCAAATCTTAACCTAAAATCTAAACCTAACCCCAAATCTAAACCTAAAATCTAAACCTAACCCCAAATCTGAACCTAAAATCTAAACCTAACCCGAAATCTGAACCTAAAATCTAAACCTAACCCCAAATCTAAACCTAACCCCAAATCTAAAACTAAAATCTAAACCTAACTCCAAGTCTAAACCTAACCCCAAATCTAAACCTAAAATCTAAACCTAACCCCAAATCTAAACCTAAAATCTAAACCTAACCCCAAATCTAAACCTAAAATCTAAACCTAACTCCAAATCTAAACCTAAAATCTAAACCTAACACCAAATCTAAACCTAAAATCTAAACCTAACCCCAAATCTAAACCTAACCCCAAATCTAAACCTAAAATCTAAACCTAACCCCAAATCTAAACCTAACCCCAAATCTAAACCTAAAATCTAAACCTAACCCCAAATCTAAACCAAAAATCTAAACCTAACCCCAAATCTAAACCTAAAATCTAAACCTAACCCCAAATCTAAACCTAACCCCAAATCTAAACCTAAAATCTAAACCTAACCCCAAATCTAAACCTAAAATCTAAACCTAACCCCAAATCTAAACCTAAAATCTAAACCTAACCCCAAATCTAAACCTAACCCCAAATCTAAACCTTAAATCTAAACCTAACCCCAAATCTAAACCTAACCCCAAATCTAAACCTAACCCCAAATCTAAACCTAAAATCTAAACCTAACCCCAAATCTAAACCTAAAATCTAAACCTAACCCCAAATCTAAACCAAAAATCTAAACCTAACCCCAAATCTAAACCTAAAATCTAAACCTAACCCCAAATCTAAACCTAAAATCTAAACCTAACCCCAAATCTAAACCTAAAATCTAAACCTAACCCCAAATCTAAACCTAACCCCAAATCTAAACCTAAAATCTAAACCTAACCCCAAATCTAAACCTAAAATCTAAACCTAACCCCAAATCTAAACCTAACCCCAAATCTAAACCTAAAATCTAAACCTAACCCCAAATCTAAACCCCAAATCTAAACCTAACCCCAAATCTAAACCCCAAATCTAAACCTAAAATCTAAACCTAACCCCAAATCTAAACCTAAAATCTAAACCTAACCCCAAATCTGAACCTAAAATCTAAACCTAACCCCAAATCTAAACCTAAAATCTAAACCTAACCCCAAATCTAAACCTAACCCCAAATCTAAACCTAAAATCTAAACCTAACCCCAAATCTAAACCTAACCCCAAATCTAAACCTAAAATCTAAACCTAACCCCAAATCTAAACCTAACCCCAAATCTAAACCTAAAATCTAAACCTAACCCCAAATCTAAACCTAAAATCTAAACCTAACCCCAAATCTAAACCTAACCCCAAATCTAAACCTAATCCCAAATCTAAACCTAAAATCTAAACCTAACCCCAAATCTAAACCTAACCCCAAATCTAAACCTAAAATCTAAACCTAACCCCAAATCTAAACCAAAAAATCTAAACCTAACCCCAAATATAAACCTAAAATCTAAACCTAACCCCAAATCTAAACCTAAAATCTAAACCTAACCCCAAATCTAAACCTAACCCCAAATCTAAACCTAAAATCTAAACCTAACCCCAAATCTAAACCTAAAATCTAAACCTAACCCCAAATCTAAACCTAACCCCAAATCTAAACCTAAAATCTAAACCTAACCCCAAATCTAAACCTAAAATCTAAACCTAACCCCAAATCTAAACCTAACCCCAAATCTAAACCTAAAATCTAAACCTAACCCCAAATCTAAACCTAAAATCTAAACCTAACTCCAAATCTAAACCTAACCCCAAATCTAAACCTAAAATCTAAACCTAACCCCAAATCTAAACCTAAAATCTAAACCTAACCCCAAATCTAAACCTAACCCCAAATCTAAACCTAAAATCTAAACCTAACCCCAAATCTAAACCTAAAATCTAAACCTAACCCCAAATCTAAACCTAACCCCAAATCTAAACCTAAAATCTAAACCTAACCCCAAATCTAAACCTAACCCCAAATCTAAACCTAAAATCTAAACCTAACCCCAAATCTAAACCTAACCCCAAATCTAAACCTAAAATCTAAACCTAACCCCAAATCTAAACCTAAAATCTAAACCTAACCCCAAATCTAAACCTAACCCCAAATCTAAACCTAAAATCTAAACCTAACCCCAAATCTAAACCTAAAATCTAAACCTAACTCCAAATCTAAACCTAACCCCAAATCTAAACCTAAAATCTAAACCTAACCCCAAATCTAAACCTAAAATCTAAACCTAACCCCAAATCTAAACCTAACCCCAAATCTAAACCTAAAATCTAAACCTAACCCCAAATCTAAACCTAAAATCTAAACCTAACCCCAAATCTAAACCTAACCCCAAATCTAAACCTAAAATCTAAACCTAACCCCAAATCTAAACCTAACCCCAAATCTAAACCTAAAATCTAAACCTAACCCCAAATCTAAACCTAACCCCAAATCTAAACCTAAAATCTAAACCTAACCCCAAATTTAAACCTAAAATCTAAACCTAACCCCAAATCTAAACCTAAAATCTAAACCTAACCCCAAATCTACATCTAAAATCTAAACCTAAAATCTAAACCTAACCCCAAGTCTAAACCTAAAATCTAAACCTAACCCCAAATCTAAACCTAACCCCAAATCTAAACCTAAAATCTAAACCTAACCCCAAATCTAAACCTAAAATCTAAACCTAACCCCAAATCTAAACCTAACCCAAAATCTAAACCTAAAATCTAAACCTAACCCCAAATCTAAACCTAACCCCAAATCTAAACCTAAAATCTAAACCTAACCCCAAATCTAAACCTAAAATCTAAACCTAACCCCAAATCTAAACCTAACCCCAAATCTAAACCTAACATCTAAACCTAAACCCAAATCTAAACCTAACCCCAAATCTAAACCTAAAATCTAAACCTAACCCCAAATCTAAACCTAACCCCAAATCTAAAATCTAAAATCTAAACCTAACCCCAAATCTAAACCTAAAATCTAAACCTAACCCCAAATCTAAACCTAACCCCAAATCTAAACCTAAAATCTAAACCTAACCCCAAATCTAAACCTAAAATCTAAACCTAACCCCAAATCTAAACCTAACCCCAAATCTAAACCTAAAATCTAAACCTAACCCCAAATCTAAACCTAAAATCTAAACCTAACCCCAAATCTAAACCTAACCCCAAATCTAAACCTAAAATCTAAACCTAACCCCAAATCTAAACCTAAAATCTAAACCTAACCCCAAATCTAAACCTAAAATCTAAACCTAACCCCAAATCTAAACTTAACCCCAAATCTAAACCGAAAATCTAAACCTAACCCCAAATCTAAACCTAAAATCTAAGCCTAACCCCAAATCTAAACCTAAAATCTAAACCTAAAATCTAAACCTAACCCCAAATCTAAACCTAATCCCAAATCTAAACCTAAAATCTAAACCTAACCCCAAATCTAAACCTAACCCCAAATCTAAACCTAAAATCTAAACCTAACCCCAAATCTAAACCAAAAAATCTATACCTAACCCCAAATATAAACCTAAAATCTAAACCTAACCCCAAATCTAAACCTAAAATCTAAACCTAACCCCAAATCTAAACCTAACCCCAAATCTAAACCTAAAATCTAAACCTAACCCCAAATCTAAACCTAAAATCTAAACCTAACCCCAAATCTAAACCTAACCCCAAATCTAAACCTAAAATCTAAACCTAACCCCAAATCTAAACCTAAAATCTAAACCTAACCCCAAATCTAAACCTAACCCCAAATCTAAACCTAAAATCTAAACCTAACCCCAAATCTAAACCTAAAATCTAAACCTAACTCCAAATCTAAACCTAACCCCAAATCTAAACCTAAAATCTACACCTAACCCCAAATCTCAACCTAAAATCTAAACCTAACCCCAAATCTAAACCTAACCCCAAATCTAAACCTAAAATCTAAACCTAACCCCAAATCTAAACCTAAAATCTAAACCTAACCCCAAATCTAAACCTAACCCCAAATCTAAACCTAAAATCTAAACCTAACCCCAAATCTAAACCTAACCCCAAATCTAAACCTAAAATCTAAACCTAACCCCAAATCTAAACCTAACCCCAAATCTAAACCTAAAATCTAAACCTAACCCCAAATCTAAACCTAAAATCTAAACCTAACCCCAAATCTAAACCTAACCCCAAATCTAAACCTAAAATCTAAACCTAACCCCAAATCTAAACCTAAAATCTAAACCTAACTCCAAATCTAAACCTAACCCCAAATCTAAACCTAAAATCTAAACCTAACCCCAAATCTAAACCTAAAATCTAAACCTAACCCCAAATCTAAACCTAACCCCAAATCTAAACCTATAATCTAAACCTAACCCCAAATCTAAACCTAAAATCTAAACCTAACCCCAAATCTAAACCTAACCCCAAATCTAAACCTATAATCTAAACCTAACCCCAAATCTAAACCTAAAATCTAAACCTAACCCCAAATCTAAACCTAACCCCAAATCTAAACCTAAAATCTAAACCTAACCCCAAATCTAAACCTAACCCCAAATCTAAACCTAAAATCTAAACCTAACCCCAAATCTAAACCTAACCCCAAATCTAAACCTAAAATCTAAACCTAACCCCAAATCTAAACCTAAAATCTAAACCTAACCCCAAATCTAAACCTAACCCCAAATCTAAACCTAAAATCTAAACCTAACCCCAAATTTAAACCTAAAATCTAAACCTAACCCCAAATCTAAACCTAAAATCTAAACCTAACCCCAAATCTAAACCTAACCCCAAATCTAAACCTATAATCTAAACCTAACCCCAAATCTAAACCTAAAATCTAAACCTAACCCCAAATCTAAACCTAACCCCAAATCTAAACCTAAAATCTAAACCTAACCCCAAATCTAAACCTAACCCCAAATCTAAACCTAAAATCTAAACCTAACCCCAAATCTAAACCTAACCCCAAATCTAAACCTAAAATCTAAACCTAAACCCAAATCTAAACCTAAAATCTAAACCTAACCCCAAATCTAAACCTAACCCCAAATCTAAACCTAATCCCAAATCTAAACCTAAAATCTAAACCTAACCCCAAATCTAAACCTAACCCCAAATCTAAACCTAAAATCTAAACCTAACCCCAAATCTAAACCAAAAAATCTAAACCTAACCCCAAATATAAACCTAAAATCTAAACCTAACCCCAAATCTAAACCTAAAATCTAAACCTAACCCCAAATCTAAACCTAACCCCAAATCTAAACCTAAAATCTAAACCTAACCCCAAATCTAAACCTAAAATCTAAACCTAACCCCAAATCTAAACCTAACCCCAAATCTAAACCTAAAATCTAAACCTAACCCCAAATCTAAACCTAAAATCTAAACCTAACCCCAAATCTAAACCTAACCCCAAATCTAAACCTAAAATCTAAACCTAACCCCAAATCTAAACCTAAAATCTAAACCTAACTCCAAATCTAAACCTAACCCCAAATCTAAACCTAAAATCTAAACCTAACCCCAAATCTAAACCTAAAATCTAAACCTAACCCCAAATCTAAACCTAACCCCAAATCTAAACCTAAAATCTAAACCTAACCCCAAATCTAAACCTAAAATCTAAACCTAACCCCAAATCTAAACCTAACCCCAAATCTAAACCTAAAATCTAAACCTAACCCCAAATCTAAACCTAACCCCAAATCTAAACCTAAAATATAAACCTAACCCCAAATCTAAACCTAACCCCAAATCTAAACCTAAAATCTAAACCTAACCCCAAATCTAAACCTAAAATCTAAACCTAACCCCAAATCTAAACCTAAAATCTAAACCTAACCCCAAATCTAAACCTAAAATCTAAACCTAACTCCAAATCTAAACCTAACCCCAAATCTAAACCTAAAATCTAAACCTAACCCCAAATCTAAACCTAAAATCTAAACCTAACCCCAAATCTAAACCTAACCCCAAATCTAAACCTAAAATCTAAACCTAACCCCAAATCTAAACCTAAAATCTAAACCTAACCCCAAATCTAAACCTAACCCCAAATCTAAACCTAAAATCTAAACCTAACCCCAAATCTAAACCTAAAATCTAAACCTAAAATCTAAACCTAACCCCAAATCTAAACCTAACCCCAAATCTAAACCTAAAATCTAAACCTAACCCCAAATCTAAACCTAACCCCAAATCTAAACCTAAAATCTAAACCTAACCCCAAATTTAAACCTAAAATCTAAACCTAACCCCAAATCTAAACCTAAAATCTAAACCTAACCCCAAATCTAAATCTAAAATCTAAACCTAAAATCTAAACCTAACCCCAAGTCTAAACCTAAAATCTAAACCTAACCCCAAATCTAAACCTAACCCCAAATCTAAACCTAAAATCTAAACCTAACCCCAAATCTAAACCTAAAATCTAAACCTAAAACCTAAAATCTAAACCTAACCCCAAATCTAAACCTAACCCCAAATCTAAACCTAAAATCTAAACCTAACCCCAAATCTAAACCAAAAAATCTAAACCTAACCCCAAATATAAACCTAAAATCTAAACCTAACCCCAAATCTAAACCTAAAATCTAAACCTAACCCCAAATCTAAACCTAAAATCTAAACCTAACCCCAAATCTAAACCTAAAATCTAAACCTAACCCCAAATCTAAACCTAAAATCTAAACCTAACCCCAAATCTAAACCTAACCCCAAATCTAAACCTAAAATCTAAACCTAACCCCAAATCTAAACCTAACCCCAAATCTAAACCTAAAATCTAAACCTAACCCCAAATCTAAACCTAACCCAAATCTAAACCTAAAATCTAAACCTAACCCCAAATCTAAACCTAAAATCTAAACCTAACCCCAAATCTAAACCTAACCCCAAATCTAAACCTAAAATCTAAACCTAACCCCAAATCTAAACCTAAAATCTAAACCTAACCCCAAATCTAAACCTAACCCCAAATCTAAACCTAAAATCTAAACCTAACCCCAAATCTAAACCTAAAATCTAAACCTAACCCCAAATCTAAACCTAACCCCAAATCTAAACCTAAAATCTAAACCTAACCCCAAATCTAAACCTAAAATCTAAACCTAACCCCAAATCTAAACCTAAAATCTAAACCTAACCCCAAATCTAAACCTAACCCCAAATCTAAACCTAAAATCTAAACCTAACCCCAAATCTAAACCTAAAATCTAAACCTAACCCCAAATCTAAACCTAAAATCTAAACCTAACCCCAAATCTAAACTTAACCCCAAATCTAAACCGAAAATCTAAACCTAACCCCAAATCTAAACCTAAAATCTAAGCCTAACCCCAAATCTAAACCTAAAATCTAAACCTAAAATCTAAACCTAACCCCAAATCTAAACCTAATCCCAAATCTAAACCTAAAATCTAAACCTAACCCCAAATCTAAACCTAACCCCAAATCTAAACCTAAAATCTAAACCTAACCCCAAATCTAAACCAAAAAATCTATACCTAACCCCAAATATAAACCTAAAATCTAAACCTAACCCCAAATCTAAACCTAAAATCTAAACCTAACCCCAAATCTAAACCTAACCCCAAATCTAAACCTAAAATCTAAACCTAACCCCAAATCTAAACCTAAAATCTAAACCTAACCCCAAATCTAAACCTAACCCCAAATCTAAACCTAAAATCTAAACCTAACCCCAAATCTAAACCTAAAATCTAAACCTAACCCCAAATCTAAACCTAACCCCAAATCTAAACCTAAAATCTAAACCTAACCCCAAATCTAAACCTAAAATCTAAACCTAACTCCAAATCTAAACCTAACCCCAAATCTAAACCTAAAATCTACACCTAACCCCAAATCTCAACCTAAAATCTAAACCTAACCCCAAATCTAAACCTAACCCCAAATCTAAACCTAAAATCTAAACCTAACCCCAAATCTAAACCTAAAATCTAAACCTAACCCCAAATCTAAACCTAACCCCAAATCTAAACCTAAAATCTAAACCTAACCCCAAATCTAAACCTAACCCCAAATCTAAACCTAAAATCTAAACCTAACCCCAAATCTAAACCTAACCCCAAATCTAAACCTAAAATCTAAACCTAACCCCAAATCTAAACCTAAAATCTAAACCTAACCCCAAATCTAAACCTAACCCCAAATCTAAACCTAAAATCTAAACCTAACCCCAAATCTAAACCTAAAATCTAAACCTAACTCCAAATCTAAACCTAACCCCAAATCTAAACCTAAAATCTAAACCTAACCCCAAATCTAAACCTAAAATCTAAACCTAACCCCAAATCTAAACCTAACCCCAAATCTAAACCTATAATCTAAACCTAACCCCAAATCTAAACCTAAAATCTAAACCTAACCCCAAATCTAAACCTAACCCCAAATCTAAACCTATAATCTAAACCTAACCCCAAATCTAAACCTAAAATCTAAACCTAACCCCAAATCTAAACCTAACCCCAAATCTAAACCTAAAATCTAAACCTAACCCCAAATCTAAACCTAACCCCAAATCTAAACCTAAAATCTAAACCTAACCCCAAATCTAAACCTAACCCCAAATCTAAACCTAAAATCTAAACCTAACCCCAAATCTAAACCTAAAATCTAAACCTAACCCCAAATCTAAACCTAACCCCAAATCTAAACCTAAAATCTAAACCTAACCCCAAATTTAAACCTAAAATCTAAACCTAACCCCAAATCTAAACCTAAAATCTAAACCTAACCCCAAATCTAAACCTAACCCCAAATCTAAACCTATAATCTAAACCTAACCCCAAATCTAAACCTAAAATCTAAACCTAACCCCAAATCTAAACCTAACCCCAAATCTAAACCTAAAATCTAAACCTAACCCCAAATCTAAACCTAACCCCAAATCTAAACCTAAAATCTAAACCTAACCCCAAATCTAAACCTAACCCCAAATCTAAACCTAAAATCTAAACCTAAACCCAAATCTAAACCTAAAATCTAAACCTAACCCCAAATCTAAACCTAACCCCAAATCTAAACCTAATCCCAAATCTAAACCTAAAATCTAAACCTAACCCCAAATCTAAACCTAACCCCAAATCTAAACCTAAAATCTAAACCTAACCCCAAATCTAAACCAAAAAATCTAAACCTAACCCCAAATATAAACCTAAAATCTAAACCTAACCCCAAATCTAAACCTAAAATCTAAACCTAACCCCAAATCTAAACCTAACCCCAAATCTAAACCTAAAATCTAAACCTAACCCCAAATCTAAACCTAAAATCTAAACCTAACCCCAAATCTAAACCTAACCCCAAATCTAAACCTAAAATCTAAACCTAACCCCAAATCTAAACCTAAAATCTAAACCTAACCCCAAATCTAAACCTAACCCCAAATCTAAACCTAAAATCTAAACCTAACCCCAAATCTAAACCTAAAATCTAAACCTAACTCCAAATCTAAACCTAACCCCAAATCTAAACCTAAAATCTAAACCTAACCCCAAATCTAAACCTAAAATCTAAACCTAACCCCAAATCTAAACCTAACCCCAAATCTAAACCTAAAATCTAAACCTAACCCCAAATCTAAACCTAAAATCTAAACCTAACCCCAAATCTAAACCTAACCCCAAATCTAAACCTAAAATCTAAACCTAACCCCAAATCTAAACCTAACCCCAAATCTAAACCTAAAATATAAACCTAACCCCAAATCTAAACCTAACCCCAAATCTAAACCTAAAATCTAAACCTAACCCCAAATCTAAACCTAAAATCTAAACCTAACCCCAAATCTAAACCTAAAATCTAAACCTAACCCCAAATCTAAACCTAAAATCTAAACCTAACTCCAAATCTAAACCTAACCCCAAATCTAAACCTAAAATCTAAACCTAACCCCAAATCTAAACCTAAAATCTAAACCTAACCCCAAATCTAAACCTAACCCCAAATCTAAACCTAAAATCTAAACCTAACCCCAAATCTAAACCTAAAATCTAAACCTAACCCCAAATCTAAACCTAACCCCAAATCTAAACCTAAAATCTAAACCTAACCCCAAATCTAAACCTAAAATCTAAACCTAAAATCTAAACCTAACCCCAAATCTAAACCTAACCCCAAATCTAAACCTAAAATCTAAACCTAACCCCAAATCTAAACCTAACCCCAAATCTAAACCTAAAATCTAAACCTAACCCCAAATTTAAACCTAAAATCTAAACCTAACCCCAAATCTAAACCTAAAATCTAAACCTAACCCCAAATCTAAATCTAAAATCTAAACCTAAAATCTAAACCTAACCCCAAGTCTAAACCTAAAATCTAAACCTAACCCCAAATCTAAACCTAACCCCAAATCTAAACCTAAAATCTAAACCTAACCCCAAATCTAAACCTAAAATCTAAACCTAACCCCAAATCTAAACCTAACCCAAAATCTAAACCTAAAATCTAAACCTAACCCCAAATCTAAACCTAACCCCAAATCTAAACCTAAAATCTAAACCTAACCCCAAATCTAAACCAAAAAATCTAAACCTAACCCCAAATATAAACCTAAAATCTAAACCTAACCCCAAATCTAAACCTAAAATCTAGACCTAACCCCAAATCTAAACCTAAAATCTAAACCTAACCCCAAATCTAAACCTAAAATCTAAACCTAACCCCAAATCTAAACCTAAAATCTAAACCTAACCCCAAATCTAAACCTAACCCCAAATCTAAACCTAAAATCTAAACCTAACCCCAAATCTAAACCTAACCCCAAATCTAAACCTAAAATCTAAACCTAACCCCAAATCTAAACCTAACCCCAAATCTAAACCTAAAATCTAAACCTAACCCCAAATCTAAACCTAAAATCTAAACCTAACCCCAAATCTAAACCTAACCCCAAATCTAAACCTAAAATCTAAACCTAACCCCAAATCTAAACCTAAAATCTAAACCTAACCCCAAATCTAAACCTAACCCCAAATCTAAACCTAAAATCTAAACCTAACCCCAAATCTAAACCTAAAATCTAAACCTAACCCCAAATCTAAACCTAACCCCAAATCTAAACCTAAAATCTAAACCTAACCCCAAATCTAAACCTAAAATCTAAACCTAACCCCAAATCTAAACCTAAAATCTAAACCTAACCCCAAATCTAAACTTAACCCCAAATCTAAACCGAAAATCTAAACCTAACCCCAAATCTAAACCTAAAATCTAAGCCTAACCCCAAATCTAAACCTAAAATCTAAACCTAAAATCTAAACCTAACCCCAAATCTAAACCTAATCCCAAATCTAAACCTAAAATCTAAACCTAACCCCAAATCTAAACCTAACCCCAAATCTAAACCTAAAATCTAAACCTAACCCCAAATCTAAACCTAAAATCTAAACCTAACCCCAAATCTAAACCTAACCCCAAATCTAAACCTAAAATCTAAACCTAACCCCAAATCTAAACCTAAAATCTAAACCTAACCTCAAATCTAAACCTAACCCCAAATCTAAACCTAAAATCTAAACCTAACCCCAAATCTAAACCTAAAATCTAAACCTAACTCCAAATCTAAACCTAACCCCAAATCTAAACCTTAAATCTAAACCTAACCCCAAATCTCAACCTAAAATCTAAACCTAACCCCAAATCTAAACCTAACCCCAAATCTAAACCTAAAATCTAAACCTAACCCCAAATCTAAACCTAAAATCTAAACCTAACCCCAAATCTAAACCTAACCCCAAATCTAAACCTAAAATCTAAACCTAACCCCAAATCTAAACCTAACCCCAAATCTAAACCTAAAATCTAAACCTAACCCCAAATCTAAACCTAACCCCAAATCTAAACCTAAAATCTAAACCTAACCCCAAATCTAAACCTAAAATCTAAACCTAACCCCAAATCTAAACCTAACCCCAAATCTAAACCTAAAATCTAAACCTAACCCCAAATCTAAACCTAAAATCTAAACCTAACTCCAAATCTAAACCTAACCCCAAATCTAAACCTAAAATCTAAACCTAACCCCAAATCTAAACCTAAAATCTAAACCTAACCCCAAATCTAAACCTAACCCCAAATCTAAACCTATAATCTAAACCTAACCCCAAATCTAAACCTAAAATCTAAACCTAACCCCAAATCTAAACCTAACCCCAAATCTAAACCTAAAATCTAAACCTAACCCCAAATCTAAACCTAAAATCTAAACCTAAAATCTAAACCTAACCCCAAATCTAAACCTAACCCCAAATCTAAACCTAAAATCTAAACCTAACCCCAAATCTAAACCTAACCCCAAATCTAAACCTAAAATCTAAACCTAACCCCAAATTTAAACCTAAAATCTAAACCTAACCCCAAATCTAAACCTAAAATCTAAACCTAACCCCAAATCTAAATCTAAAATCTAAACCTAAAATCTAAACCTAACCCCAAGTCTAAACCTAAAATCTAAACCTAACCCCAAATCTAAACCTAACCCCAAATCTAAACCTAAAATCTAAACCTAACCCCAAATCTAAACCTAAAATCTAAACCTAACCCCAAATCTAAACCTAACCCCAAATCTAAACCTAAAATCTAAACCTAACCCCAAATCTAAACCTAACCCCAAATCTAAACCTAAAATCTAAACCTAACCCCAAATCTAAACCTAAAATCTAAACCTAACCCCAAATCTAAACCTAACCCCAAATCTAAACCTAAAATCTAAACCTAACCCCAAATCTAAACCTAACCCCAAATCTAAACCTAAAATCTAAACCTAACCCCAAATCTAAACCTAACCCCAAATCTAAACCTAAAATCTAAACCTAACCCCAAATTTAAACCTAAAATCTAAACCTAACCCCAAATCTAAACCTAAAATCTAAACCTAACCCCAAATCTAAACCTAACCCCAAATCTAAACCTATAATCTAAACCTAACCCCAAATCTAAACCTAAAATCTAAACCTAACCCCAAATCTAAACCTAACCCCAAATCTAAACCTAAAATCTAAACCTAACCCCAAATCTAAACCTAACCCCAAATCTAAACCTAAAATCTAAACCTAACCCCAAATCTAAACCTAACCCCAAATCTAAACCTAAAATCTAAACCTAACCCCAAATCTAAACCTAAAATCTAAACCTAACCCCAAATCTAAACCTAACCCCAAATCTAAACCTAAAATCTAAACCTAACCCCAAATCTAAACCTAACCAAAAATCTAAACCTAAAATCTAAACCTAACCCCAAATCTAAACCTAAAATCTAAACCTAACCCCAAATCTAAACCTAACCCCAAATCTAAACCTAAAATCTAAACCTAACCCCAAATCTAAACCTAAAATCTAAACCTAACCCCAAATCTAAACCTAAAATCTAAACCTAACCCCAAATCTAAACCTAACCCCAAATCTAAACCTAAAATCTAAACCTAACCCCAAATCTAAACCTTACCCCAAATATAAACCTAAAATCTAAACTTAACCCCAAATCTAAACCTAAAATCTAAACCTAACCCCAAATCTAAACCTTACCCCAAATATAAACCTAAAATCTAAACCTAACCCCAAATCTAAAACTAAAATCTAAACCTAACCCCAAATCTAAACCTAAAATCTAAACCTAACCCCAAATCTAAACCTAAAATCTAAACCTAACCCCAAATCTAAACCTAAAATCTAAACCTAACCCCAAATCTAAACCTAAAATCTAAACCTAACCCCAAATCTAAACATAACCCCAAATCTAAACCTAAAATCTAAACCTAACCCCAAATCTAAACCTAACCCCAAATCTAAACCTAAAATCTAAACCTAACCCCCAATTTAAACCTAAAATCTAAACCTAACCCCAAATCTAAACCTAAAATCTAAACCTAACCCCAAATCTAAACCTAACCCCAAATCTAAACCTAAAATCTAAACCTAACCCCAAATCTAAACCTAACCCCAAATCTAAACCTAAAATCTAAACCTAACCCCAAATCTAAACCTAAAATCTAAACCTAACCCCAAATCTAAACCTAAAATCTAAACCTAACCACAAGTCTAGACCTAACCCCAAATCTAAACCTATAATCTAAACCTAACCCCAAATCCAAACCTAAAATCTAAACCTAACCCCAAATCTAAACCTAACCCCAAAACTAAACCTAAAATCTAAACCTAACCCCAAATCTAAACCTAAAATCTAAACCTAACCCCAAATCTAAACCTAAAATCTAAACCTAACCACAAATCTAAACTTAACCCCAAATCTAAACCGAAAATCTAAACCTAACCCCAAATCTAAACCTAAAATCTAAGCCTAACCCCAAATCTAAACCTAAAATCTAAACCTAAAATCTAAACCTAACCCCAAATCTAAACCTAATCCCAAATCTAAACCTAAAATCTAAACCTAACCCCAAATCTAAACCTAACCCCAAATCTAAACCTAAAATCTAAACCTAACCCCAAATTTAAACCTAAAATCTAAACCTAACCCCAAATCTAAACCTAAAATCTAAACCTAACCCCAAATCTAAATCTAAAATCTAAACCTAAAATCTAAACCTAACCCCAAGTCTAAACCTAAAATCTAAACCTAACCCCAAATCTAAACCTAACCCCAAATCTAAACCTAACCCCAAATCTAAACCTAAAATCTAAACCTAACCCCAAATCTAAACCAAAAAATCTAAACCTAACCCCAAATATAAACCTAAAATCTAAACCTAACCCCAAATCTAAACCTAAAATCTAGACCTAACCCCAAATCTAAACCTAAAATCTAAACCTAACCCCAAATCTAAACCTAAAATCTAAACCTAACCCCAAATCTAAACCTAAAATCTAAACCTAACCCCAAATCTAAACCTAACCCCAAATCTAAACCTAAAATCTAAACCTAACCCCAAATCTAAACCTAACCCCAAATCTAAACCTAAAATCTAAACCTAACCCCAAATCTAAACCTAACCCCAAATCTAAACCTAAAATCTAAACCTAACCCCAAATCTAAACCTAAAATCTAAACCTAACCCCAAATCTAAACCTAACCCCAAATCTAAACCTAAAATCTAAACCTAACCCCAAATCTAAACCTAAAATCTAAACCTAACCCCAAATCTAAACCTAACCCCAAATCTAAACCTAAAATCTAAACCTAACCCCAAATCTAAACCTAAAATCTAAACCTAACCCCAAATCTAAACCTAACCCCAAATCTAAACCTAAAATCTAAACCTAACCCCAAATCTAAACCTAAAATCTAAACCTAACCCCAAATCTAAACCTAAAATCTAAACCTAACCCCAAATCTAAACTTAACCCCAAATCTAAACCGAAAATCTAAACCTAACCCCAAATCTAAACCTAAAATCTAAGCCTAACCCCAAATCTAAACCTAAAATCTAAACCTAAAATCTAAACCTAACCCCAAATCTAAACCTAATCCCAAATCTAAACCTAAAATCTAAACCTAACCCCAAATCTAAACCTAACCCCAAATCTAAACCTAAAATCTAAACCTAACCCCAAATCTAAACCTAAAATCTAAACCTAACCCCAAATCTAAACCTAACCCCAAATCTAAACCTAAAATCTAAACCTAACCCCAAATCTAAACCTAAAATCTAAACCTAACCCCAAATCTAAACCTAACCCCAAATCTAAACCTAAAATCTAAACCTAACCCCAAATCTAAACCTAAAATCTAAACCTAACTCCAAATCTAAACCTAACCCCAAATCTAAACCTAAAATCTAAACCTAACCCCAAATCTCAACCTAAAATCTAAACCTAACCCCAAATCTAAACCTAACCCCAAATCTAAACCTAAAATCTAAACCTAACCCCAAATCTAAACCTAAAATCTAAACCTAACCCCAAATCTAAACCTAACCCCAAATCTAAACCTAAAATCTAAACCTAACCCCAAATCTAAACCTAACCCCAAATCTAAACCTAAAATCTAAACCTAACCCCAAATCTAAACCTAACCCCAAATCTAAACCTAAAATCTAAACCTAACCCCAAATCTAAACCTAAAATCTAAACCTAACCCCAAATCTAAACCTAACCCCAAATCTAAACCTAAAATCTAAACCTAACCCCAAATCTAAACCTAAAATCTAAACCTAACTCCAAATCTAAACCTAACCCCAAATCTAAACCTAAAATCTAAACCTAACCCCAAATCTAAACCTAAAATCTAAACCTAACCCCAAATCTAAACCTAACCCCAAATCTAAACCTATAATCTAAACCTAACCCCAAATCTAAACCTAAAATCTAAACCTAACCCCAAATCTAAACCTAACCCCAAATCTAAACCTAAAATCTAAACCTAACCCCAAATCTAAACCTAAAATCTAAACCTAAAATCTAAACCTAACCCCAAATCTAAACCTAACCCCAAATCTAAACCTAAAATCTAAACCTAACCCCAAATCTAAACCTAACCCCAAATCTAAACCTAAAATCTAAACCTAACCCCAAATTTAAACCTAAAATCTAAACCTAACCCCAAATCTAAACCTAAAATCTAAACCTAACCCCAAATCTAAATCTAAAATCTAAACCTAAAATCTAAACCTAACCCCAAGTCTAAACCTAAAATCTAAACCTAACCCCAAATCTAAACCTAACCCCAAATCTAAACCTAAAATCTAAACCTAACCCCAAATCTAAACCTAAAATCTAAACCTAACCCCAAATCTAAACCTAACCCCAAATCTAAACCTAAAATCTAAACCTAACCCCAAATCTAAACCTAACCCCAAATCTAAACCTAAAATCTAAACCTAACCCCAAATCTAAACCTAAAATCTAAACCTAACCCCAAATCTAAACCTAACCCCAAATCTAAACCTAAAATCTAAACCTAACCCCAAATCTAAACCTAACCCCAAATCTAAACCTAAAATCTAAACCTAACCCCAAATCTAAACCTAACCCCAAATCTAAACCTAAAATCTAAACCTAACCCCAAATTTAAACCTAAAATCTAAACCTAACCCCAAATCTAAACCTAAAATCTAAACCTAACCCCAAATCTAAACCTAACCCCAAATCTAAACCTATAATCTAAACCTAACCCCAAATCTAAACCTAAAATCTAAACCTAACCCCAAATCTAAACCTAACCCCAAATCTAAACCTAAAATCTAAACCTAACCCCAAATCTAAACCTAACCCCAAATCTAAACCTAAAATCTAAACCTAACCCCAAATCTAAACCTAACCCCAAATCTAAACCTAAAATCTAAACCTAACCCCAAATCTAAACCTAAAATCTAAACCTAACCCCAAATCTAAACCTAACCCCAAATCTAAACCTAAAATCTAAACCTAACCCCAAATCTAAACCTAACCAAAAATCTAAACCTAAAATCTAAACCTAACCCCAAATCTAAACCTAAAATCTAAACCTAACCCCAAATCTAAACCTAACCCCAAATCTAAACCTAAAATCTAAACCTAACCCCAAATCTAAACCTAAAATCTAAACCTAACCCCAAATCTAAACCTAAAATCTAAACCTAACCCCAAATCTAAACCTAACCCCAAATCTAAACCTAAAATCTAAACCTAACCCCAAATCTAAACCTTACCCCAAATATAAACCTAAAATCTAAACTTAACCCCAAATCTAAACCTAAAATCTAAACCTAACCCCAAATCTAAACCTTACCCCAAATATAAACCTAAAATCTAAACCTAACCCCAAATCTAAACCTAAAATCTAAACCTAACCCCAAATCTAAACCTAACCCCAAATCTAAACCTAAAATCTAAACCTAACCCCAAATCTAAACATAACCCCAAATCTAAACCTAAAATCTAAACCTAACCCCAAATCTAAACCTAACCCCAAATCTAAACCTAAAATCTAAACCTAACCCCCAATTTAAACCTAAAATCTAAACCTAACCCCAAATCTAAACCTAAAATCTAAACCTAACCCCAAATCTAAACCTAACCCCAAATCTAAACCTAAAATCTAAACCTAACCCCAAATCTAAACCTAACCCCAAATCTAAACCTAAAATCTAAACCTAACCCCAAATCTAAACCTAAAATCTAAACCTAACCCCAAATCTAAACCTAAAATCTAAACCTAACCACAAGTCTAGACCTAACCCCAAATCTAAACCTATAATCTAAACCTAACCCCAAATCCAAACCTAAAATCTAAACCTAACCCCAAATCTAAACCTAACCCCAAAACTAAACCTAAAATCTAAACCTAACCCCAAATCTAAACCTAAAATCTAAACCTAACCCCAAATCTAAACCTAAAATCTAAACCTAACCACAAATCTAAACCTAACCCCAAATCTAAACCGAAAATCTAAACCTAACCCCAAATCTAAACCTAAAATCTAAGCCTAACCCCAAATCTAAACCTAAAATCTAAACCTAAAATCTAAACCTAACCCCAAATCTAAACCTAATCCCAAATCTAAACCTAATCCCAAATCTAAACCTAAAATCTAAACCTAACCCCAAATCTAAACCTAAAATCTAAACCTAACCCCAAATCTAAACCAAAAAATCTAAACCTAACTCCAAATATAAACCTAAAATCTAAACCTAACCCCAAATCTAAACCTAAAATCTAAATCTAACCCCAAATCTAAACCTAACCCCAAATCTAAACCTAAAATCTAAACCTAACCCCAAATCTAAACCTAACCCCAAATCTAAACCTAAAATCTAAACCTAACCCCAAATCTAAACCTAACCCCAAATCTAAACCTAAAATCTAAACCTAACCCCAAAACTAAACCTAACCCCAAATTTAAACCTAACCCCAAATCTAAACCTGAAATCTAAACCTAACCTCAAATCTAAACCTAAAATCTAAACCTAAGCCCAAATCTAAACCTAAAATCTAAACGTAACCCGAAATCGAAACCTAACCTTAAATCTAAACCTAAAATCTAAACCTAACCCCAAATCTAAACCTAAAATCTAAACCTAAAATCTAAACCTAACCCCAAATCTAAACCTAACCCCAAATCTAAACCTAAAATCTAAACCTAACCCCAAATCTAAACCTAAAATCTAAACCTAACCCCAAATCTAAACCTAAAATCTAAACCTAACCCCAAATCTAAACCTAACCCCAAATCTAAACCTAAAATCTAAACCTAACCCCAAATCTAAACCTAACCCCAAATCTAAACCTAAAATCTAAACCTAACTCCAAATCTAAACCTGAAATCTAAACCTAACCCCAAATCTAAACCTAAAATCTAAACCTAACCCCAAATCTAAACCTAAAATCTAAACCTAACCCCAAATCTAAACCTAACCCCAAATCTAAACCTAAAATCTAAACCTAACCCCAAATCTAAACCTAAAATCTAAACCTAACCCCAAATCTAAACCTAAAATCTAAACCTAAAATCTAAACCTAACCCCAAATCTAAACCTAATCCCAAATCTATAACCTAAAATCTAAACCTAACCCCAAATCTAAACCTAACCCCAAATCTAAACCTAAATTCTAAACCTAACCCCAAATCTAAACCAAAAAATCTAAACCTAACCCCAAATCTAAACCTAAAATCTAAACCTAACCCCAAATCTAAACCTAAAATCTAAACCTAACCCCAAATCTAAACCTAAAATCTAAACCTAACCCCAAATCTAAACCTAACCCCAAATCTAAACCTAGAATCTAAACCTAACCCCAAATCTAAACCTAACCCCAAATCTAAACCTAAAATCTAAACCTAACCCCAAATCTAAACCTAACCCCAAATCTAAACCTAAAATCTAAACCTAACCCCAAATTTAAACCTAAAATCTAAACCTAACCCCAAATCTAAACCTAAAATCTAAACCTAACCCCAAATCTAAACCCAGCACCAAATCTAAACCTAAAATCTAAACCTAACCCCAAATCTAAACCTAAAATCTAAACCTAACCCCAAATCTAAACCTAACCCCAAATCTAAACCTAAAATCTAAACCTAACCCCAAATCTAAACCTAAAATCTAAACCTAACCCCAAATCTAAACCTAACCCCAAATCTAAACCTAAAATCTAAACCTAACCCCAAATCTAAACCTAAAATCTAAACCTAACCCCAAATCTAAACCTAAAATCTAAACCTAACCCCAAATCTAAACTTAACCCCAAATCTAAACCGAAAATCTAAACCTAACCCCAAATCTAAACCTAAAATCTAAGCCTAACCCCAAATCTAAACCTAAAATCTAAACCTAAAATCTAAACCTAACCCCAAATCTAAACCTAATCCCAAATCTAAACCTAAAATCTAAACCTAACCCCAAATCTAAACCTAACCCCAAATCTAAACCTAAAATCTAAACCTAACCCCAAATCTAAACCTAAAATCTAAACCTAACCCCAAATCTAAACCTAACCCCAAATCTAAACCTAAAATCTAAACCTAACCCCAAATCTAAACCTAAAATCTAAACCTAACCCCAAATCTAAACCTAACCCCAAATCTAAACCTAAAATCTAAACCTAACCCCAAATCTAAACCTAAAATCTAAACCTAACTCCAAATCTAAACCTAACCCCAAATCTAAACCTTAAATCTAAACCTAACCCCAAATCTCAACCTAAAATCTAAACCTAACCCCAAATCTAAACCTAACCCCAAATCTAAACCTAAAATCTAAACCTAACCCCAAATCTAAACCTAAAATCTAAACCTAACCCCAAATCTAAACCTAACCCCAAATCTAAACCTAAAATCTAAACCTAACCCCAAATCTAAACCTAACCCCAAATCTAAACCTAAAATCTAAACCTAACCCCAAATCTAAACCTAACCCCAAATCTAAACCTAAAATCTAAACCTAACCCCAAATCTAAACCTAAAATCTAAACCTAACCCCAAATCTAAACCTAACCCCAAATCTAAACCTAAAATCTAAACCTAACCCCAAATCTAAACCTAAAATCTAAACCTAACTCCAAATCTAAACCTAACCCCAAATCTAAACCTAAAATCTAAACCTAACCCCAAATCTAAACCTAAAATCTAAACCTAACCCCAAATCTAAACCTAACCCCAAATCTAAACCTATAATCTAAACCTAACCCCAAATCTAAACCTAAAATCTAAACCTAACCCCAAATCTAAACCTAACCCCAAATCTAAACCTAAAATCTAAACCTAACCCCAAATCTAAACCTAAAATCTAAACCTAAAATCTAAACCTAACCCCAAATCTAAACCTAACCCCAAATCTAAACCTAAAATCTAAACCTAACCCCAAATCTAAACCTAACCCCAAATCTAAACCTAAAATCTAAACCTAACCCCAAATTTAAACCTAAAATCTAAACCTAACCCCAAATCTAAACCTAAAATCTAAACCTAACCCCAAATCTAAATCTAAAATCTAAACCTAAAATCTAAACCTAACCCCAAGTCTAAACCTAAAATCTAAACCTAACCCCAAATCTAAACCTAACCCCAAATCTAAACCTAAAATCTAAACCTAACCCCAAATCTAAACCTAAAATCTAAACCTAACCCCAAATCTAAACCTAACCCCAAATCTAAACCTAAAATCTAAACCTAACCCCAAATCTAAACCTAACCCCAAATCTAAACCTAAAATCTAAACCTAACCCCAAATCTAAACCTAAAATCTAAACCTAACCCCAAATCTAAACCTAACCCCAAATCTAAACCTAAAATCTAAACCTAACCCCAAATCTAAACCTAACCCCAAATCTAAACCTAAAATCTAAACCTAACCCCAAATCTAAACCTAACCCCAAATCTAAACCTAAAATCTAAACCTAACCCCAAATTTAAACCTAAAATCTAAACCTAACCCCAAATCTAAACCTAAAATCTAAACCTAACCCCAAATCTAAACCTAACCCCAAATCTAAACCTATAATCTAAAACTAACCCCAAATCTAAACCTAAAATCTAAACCTAACCCCAAATCTAAACCTAACCCCAAATCTAAACCTAAAATCTAAACCTAACCCCAAATCTAAACCTAACCCCAAATCTAAACCTAAAATCTAAACCTAACCCCAAATCTAAACCTAACCCCAAATCTAAACCTAAAATCTAAACCTAACCCCAAATCTAAACCTAAAATCTAAACCTAACCCCAAATCTAAACCTAACCCCAAATCTAAACCTAAAATCTAAACCTAACCCCAAATCTAAACCTAACCAAAAATCTAAACCTAAAATCTAAACCTAACCCCAAATCTAAACCTAAAATCTAAACCTAACCCCAAATCTAAACCTAACCCCAAATCTAAACCTAAAATCTAAACCTAACCCCAAATCTAAACCTAAAATCTAAACCTAACCCCAAATCTAAACCTAAAATCTAAACCTAACCCCAAATCTAAACCTAACCCCAAATCTAAACCTAAAATCTAAACCTAACCCCAAATCTAAACCTTACCCCAAATATAAACCTAAAATCTAAACTTAACCCCAAATCTAAACCTAAAATCTAAACCTAACCCCAAATCTAAACCTTACCCCAAATATAAACCTAAAATCTAAACCTAACCCCAAATCTAAAACTAAAATCTAAACCTAACCCCAAATCTAAACCTAAAATCTAAACCTAACCCCAAATCTAAACCTAAAATCTAAACCTAACCCCAAATCTAAACCTAAAATCTAAACCTAACCCCAAATCTAAACCTAAAATCTAAACCTAACCCCAAATCTAAACATAACCCCAAATCTAAACCTAAAATCTAAACCTAACCCCAAATCTAAACCTAACCCCAAATCTAAACCTAAAATCTAAACCTAACCCCCAATTTAAACCTAAAATCTAAACCTAACCCCAAATCTAAACCTAAAATCTAAACCTAACCCCAAATCTAAACCTAACCCCAAATCTAAACCTAAAATCTAAACCTAACCCCAAATCTAAACCTAACCCCAAATCTAAACCTAAAATCTAAACCTAACCCCAAATCTAAACCTAAAATCTAAACCTAACCCCAAATCTAAACCTAAAATCTAAACCTAACCACAAGTCTAGACCTAACCCCAAATCTAAACCTATAATCTAAACCTAACCCCAAATCCAAACCTAAAATCTAAACCTAACCCCAAATCTAAACCTAACCCCAAAACTAAACCTAAAATCTAAACCTAACCCCAAATCTAAACCTAAAATCTAAACCTAACCCCAAATCTAAACCTAAAATCTAAACCTAACCACAAATCTAAACTTAACCCCAAATCTAAACCGAAAATCTAAACCTAACCCCAAATCTAAACCTAAAATCTAAGCCTAACCCCAAATCTAAACCTAAAATCTAAACCTAAAATCTAAACCTAACCCCAAATCTAAACCTAATCCCAAATCTAAACCTAATCCCAAATCTAAACCTAAAATCTAAACCTAACCCCAAATCTAAACCTAACCCCAAATCTAAACCTAAAATCTAAACCTAACCCCAAATTTAAACCTAAAATCTAAACCTAACCCCAAATCTAAACCTAAAATCTAAACCTAACCCCAAATCTAAATCTAAAATCTAAACCTAAAATCTAAACCTAACCCCAAGTCTAAACCTAAAATCTAAACCTAACCCCAAATCTAAACCTAACCCCAAATCTAAACCTAAAATCTAAACCTAACCCCAAATCTAAACCTAAAATCTAAACCTAACCCCAAATCTAAACCTAACCCAAAATCTAAACCTAAAATCTAAACCTAACCCCAAATCTAAACCTAACCCCAAATCTAAACCTAAAATCTAAACCTAACCCCAAATCTAAACCAAAAAATCTAAACCTAACCCCAAATATAAACCTAAAATCTAAACCTAACCCCAAATCTAAACCTAAAATCTAGACCTAACCCCAAATCTAAACCTAAAATCTAAACCTAACCCCAAATCTAAACCTAAAATCTAAACCTAACCCCAAATCTAAACCTAAAATCTAAACCTAACCCCAAATCTAAACCTAACCCCAAATCTAAACCTAAAATCTAAACTTAACCCCAAATCTAAACCTAAAATCTAAACCTAACCCCAAATCTAAACCTTACCCCAAATATAAACCTAAAATCTAAACCTAACCCCAAATCTAAAACTAAAATCTAAACCTAACCCCAAATCTAAACCTAAAATCTAAACCTAACCCCAAATCTAAACCTAAAATCTAAACCTAACCCCAAATCTAAACCTAAAATCTAAACCTAACCCCAAATCTAAACCTAAAATCTAAACCTAACCCCAAATCTAAACATAACCCCAAATCTAAACCTAAAATCTAAACCTAACCCCAAATCTAAACCTAACCCCAAATCTAAACCTAAAATCTAAACCTAACCCCCAATTTAAACCTAAAATCTAAACCTAACCCCAAATCTAAACCTAAAATCTAAACCTAACCCCAAATCTAAACCTAACCCCAAATCTAAACCTAAAATCTAAACCTAACCCCAAATCTAAACCTAACCCCAAATCTAAACCTAAAATCTAAACCTAACCCCAAATCTAAACCTAAAATCTAAACCTAACCCCAAATCTAAACCTAAAATCTAAACCTAACCACAAGTCTAGACCTAACCCCAAATCTAAACCTATAATCTAAACCTAACCCCAAATCCAAACCTAAAATCTAAACCTAACCCCAAATCTAAACCTAACCCCAAAACTAAACCTAAAATCTAAACCTAACCCCAAATCTAAACCTAAAATCTAAACCTAACCCCAAATCTAAACCTAAAATCTAAACCTAACCACAAATCTAAACTTAACCCCAAATCTAAACCGAAAATCTAAACCTAACCCCAAATCTAAACCTAAAATCTAAGCCTAACCCCAAATCTAAACCTAAAATCTAAACCTAAAATCTAAACCTAACCCCAAATCTAAACCTAATCCCAAATCTAAACCTAATCCCAAATCTAAACCTAAAATCTAAACCTAACCCCAAATCTAAACCTAACCCCAAATCTAAACCTAAAATCTAAACCTAACCCCAAATTTAAACCTAAAATCTAAACCTAACCCCAAATCTAAACCTAAAATCTAAACCTAACCCCAAATCTAAATCGAAAATCTAAACCTAAAATCTAAACCTAACCCCAAGTCTAAACCTAAAATCTAAACCTAACCCCAAATCTAAACCTAACCCCAAATCTAAACCTAAAATCTAAACCTAACCCCAAATCTAAACCTAAAATCTAAACCTAACCCCAAATCTAAACCTAACCCAAAATCTAAACCTAAAATCTAAACCTAACCCCAAATCTAAACCTAACCCCAAATCTAAACCTAAAATCTAAACCTAACCCCAAATCTAAACCAAAAAATCTAAACCTAACCCCAAATATAAACCTAAAATCTAAACCTAACCCCAAATCTAAACCTAAAATCTAGACCTAACCCCAAATCTAAACCTAAAATCTAAACCTAACCCCAAATCTAAACCTAAAATCTAAACCTAACCCCAAATCTAAACCTAAAATCTAAACCTAACCCCAAATCTAAACCTAACCCCAAATCTAAACCTAAAATCTAAACCTAACCCCAAATCTAAACCTAACCCCAAATCTAAACCTAAAATCTAAACCTAACCCCAAATCTAAACCTAACCCCAAATCTAAACCTAAAATCTAAACCTAACCCCAAATCTAAACCTAAAATCTAAACCTAACCCCAAATCTAAACCTAACCCCAAATCTAAACCTAAAATCTAAACCTAACCCCAAATCTAAACCTAAAATCTAAACCTAACCCCAAATCTAAACCTAACCCCAAATCTAAACCTAAAATCTAAACCTAACCCCAAATCTAAACCTAAAATCTAAACCTAACCCCAAATCTAAACCTAAAATCTAAACCTAACCCCAAATCTAAACTTAACCCCAAATCTAAACCGAAAATCTAAACCTAACCCCAAATCTAAACCTAAAATCTAAGCCTAACCCCAAATCTAAACCTAAAATCTAAACCTAAAATCTAAACCTAACCCCAAATCTAAACCTAATCCCAAATCTAAACCTAAAATCTAAACCTAACCCCAAATCTAAACCTAACCCCAAATCTAAACCTAAAATCTAAACCTAACCCCAAATCTAAACCTAAAATCTAAACCTAACCCCAAATCTAAACCTAACCCCAAATCTAAACCTAAAATCTAAACCTAACCCCAAATCTAAACCTAAAATCTAAACCTAACCCCAAATCTAAACCTAACCCCAAATCTAAACCTAAAATCTAAACCTAACCCCAAATCTAAACCTAAAATCTAAACCTAACTCCAAATCTAAACCTAACCCCAAATCTAAACCTAAAATCTAAACCTAACCCCAAATCTCAACCTAAAATCTAAACCTAACCCCAAATCTAAACCTAACCCCAAATCTAAACCTAAAATCTAAACCTAACCCCAAATCTAAACCTAAAATCTAAACCTAACCCCAAATCTAAACCTAACCCCAAATCTAAACCTAAAATCTAAACCTAACCCCAAATCTAAACCTAACCCCAAATCTAAACCTAAAATCTAAACCTAACCCCAAATCTAAACCTAACCCCAAATCTAAACCTAAAATCTAAACCTAACCCCAAATCTAAACCTAAAATCTAAACCTAACCCCAAATCTAAACCTAACCCCAAATCTAAACCTAAAATCTAAACCTAACCCCAAATCTAAACCTAAAATCTAAACCTAACTCCAAATCTAAACCTAACCCCAAATCTAAACCTAAAATCTAAACCTAACCCCAAATCTAAACCTAAAATCTAAACCTAACCCCAAATCTAAACCTAACCCCAAATCTAAACCTATAATCTAAACCTAACCCCAAATCTAAACCTAAAATCTAAACCTAACCCCAAATCTAAACCTAACCCCAAATCTAAACCTAAAATCTAAACCTAACCCCAAATCTAAACCTAAAATCTAAACCTAAAATCTAAACCTAACCCCAAATCTAAACCTAACCCCAAATCTAAACCTAAAATCTAAACCTAACCCCAAATCTAAACCTAACCCCAAATCTAAACCTAAAATCTAAACCTAACCCCAAATTTAAACCTAAAATCTAAACCTAACCCCAAATCTAAACCTAAAATCTAAACCTAACCCCAAATCTAAATCTAAAATCTAAACCTAAAATCTAAACCTAACCCCAAGTCTAAACCTAAAATCTAAACCTAACCCCAAATCTAAACCTAACCCCAAATCTAAACCTAAAATCTAAACCTAACCCCAAATCTAAACCTAAAATCTAAACCTAACCCCAAATCTAAACCTAACCCCAAATCTAAACCTAAAATCTAAACCTAACCCCAAATCTAAACCTAACCCCAAATCTAAACCTAAAATCTAAACCTAACCCCAAATCTAAACCTAAAATCTAAACCTAACCCCAAATCTAAACCTAACCCCAAATCTAAACCTAAAATCTAAACCTAACCCCAAATCTAAACCTAACCCCAAATCTAAACCTAAAATCTAAACCTAACCCCAAATCTAAACCTAACCCCAAATCTAAACCTAAAATCTAAACCTAACCCCAAATTTAAACCTAAAATCTAAACCTAACCCCAAATCTAAACCTAAAATCTAAACCTAACCCCAAATCTAAACCTAACCCCAAATCTAAACCTATAATCTAAACCTAACCCCAAATCTAAACCTAAAATCTAAACCTAACCCCAAATCTAAACCTAACCCCAAATCTAAACCTAAAATCTAAACCTAACCCCAAATCTAAACCTAACCCCAAATCTAAACCTAAAATCTAAACCTAACCCCAAATCTAAACCTAACCCCAAATCTAAACCTAAAATCTAAACCTAACCCCAAATCTAAACCTAAAATCTAAACCTAACCCCAAATCTAAACCTAACCCCAAATCTAAACCTAAAATCTAAACCTAACCCCAAATCTAAACCTAACCAAAAATCTAAACCTAAAATCTAAACCTAACCCCAAATCTAAACCTAAAATCTAAACCTAACCCCAAATCTAAACCTAACCCCAAATCTAAACCTAAAATCTAAACCTAACCCCAAATCTAAACCTAAAATCTAAACCTAACCCCAAATCTAAACCTAAAATCTAAACCTAACCCCAAATCTAAACCTAACCCCAAATCTAAACCTAAAATCTAAACCTAACCCCAAATCTAAACCTTACCCCAAATATAAACCTAAAATCTAAACTTAACCCCAAATCTAAACCTAAAATCTAAACCTAACCCCAAATCTAAACCTTACCCCAAATATAAACCTAAAATCTAAACCTAACCCCAAATCTAAACCTAAAATCTAAACCTAACCCCAAATCTAAACCTAACCCCAAATCTAAACCTAAAATCTAAACCTAACCCCAAATCTAAACATAACCCCAAATCTAAACCTAAAATCTAAACCTAACCCCAAATCTAAACCTAACCCCAAATCTAAACCTAAAATCTAAACCTAACCCCCAATTTAAACCTAAAATCTAAACCTAACCCCAAATCTAAACCTAAAATCTAAACCTAACCCCAAATCTAAACCTAACCCCAAATCTAAACCTAAAATCTAAACCTAACCCCAAATCTAAACCTAACCCCAAATCTAAACCTAAAATCTAAACCTAACCCCAAATCTAAACCTAAAATCTAAACCTAACCCCAAATCTAAACCTAAAATCTAAACCTAACCACAAGTCTAGACCTAACCCCAAATCTAAACCTATAATCTAAACCTAACCCCAAATCCAAACCTAAAATCTAAACCTAACCCCAAATCTAAACCTAACCCCAAAACTAAACCTAAAATCTAAACCTAACCCCAAATCTAAACCTAAAATCTAAACCTAACCCCAAATCTAAACCTAAAATCTAAACCTAACCACAAATCTAAACCTAACCCCAAATCTAAACCGAAAATCTAAACCTAACCCCAAATCTAAACCTAAAATCTAAGCCTAACCCCAAATCTAAACCTAAAATCTAAACCTAAAATCTAAACCTAACCCCAAATCTAAACCTAATCCCAAATCTAAACCTAATCCCAAATCTAAACCTAAAATCTAAACCTAACCCCAAATCTAAACCTAAAATCTAAACCTAACCCCAAATCTAAACCAAAAAATCTAAACCTAACTCCAAATATAAACCTAAAATCTAAACCTAACCCCAAATCTAAACCTAAAATCTAAATCTAACCCCAAATCTAAACCTAACCCCAAATCTAAACCTAAAATCTAAACCTAACCCCAAATCTAAACCTAACCCCAAATCTAAACCTAAAATCTAAACCTAACCCCAAATCTAAACCTAACCCCAAATCTAAACCTAAAATCTAAACCTAACCCCAAAACTAAACCTAACCCCAAATTTAAACCTAACCCCAAATCTAAACCTGAAATCTAAACCTAACCTCAAATCTAAACCTAAAATCTAAACCTAAGCCCAAATCTAAACCTAAAATCTAAACGTAACCCGAAATCGAAACCTAACCTTAAATCTAAACCTAAAATCTAAACCTAACCCCAAATCTAAACCTAAAATCTAAACCTAAAATCTAAACCTAACCCCAAATCTAAACCTAACCCCAAATCTAAACCTAAAATCTAAACCTAACCCCAAATCTAAACCTAAAATCTAAACCTAACCCCAAATCTAAACCTAAAATCTAAACCTAACCCCAAATCTAAACCTAACCCCAAATCTAAACCTAAAATCTAAACCTAACCCCAAATCTAAACCTAACCCCAAATCTAAACCTAAAATCTAAACCTAACTCCAAATCTAAACCTGAAATCTAAACCTAACCCCAAATCTAAACCTAAAATCTAAACCTAACCCCAAATCTAAACCTAAAATCTAAACCTAACCCCAAATCTAAACCTAACCCCAAATCTAAACCTAAAATCTAAACCTAACCCCAAATCTAAACCTAAAATCTAAACCTAACCCCAAATCTAAACCTAAAATCTAAACCTAAAATCTAAACCTAACCCCAAATCTAAACCTAATCCCAAATCTATAACCTAAAATCTAAACCTAACCCCAAATCTAAACCTAACCCCAAATCTAAACCTAAATTCTAAACCTAACCCCAAATCTAAACCAAAAAATCTAAACCTAACCCCAAATCTAAACCTAAAATCTAAACCTAACCCCAAATCTAAACCTAAAATCTAAACCTAACCCCAAATCTAAACCTAAAATCTAAACCTAACCCCAAATCTAAACCTAACCCCAAATCTAAACCTAGAATCTAAACCTAACCCCAAATCTAAACCTAACCCCAAATCTAAACCTAAAATCTAAACCTAACCCCAAATCTAAACCTAACCCCAAATCTAAACCTAAAATCTAAACCTAACCCCAAATTTAAACCTAAAATCTAAACCTAACCCCAAATCTAAACCTAAAATCTAAACCTAACCCCAAATCTAAACCCAGCACCAAATCTAAACCTAAAATCTAAACCTAACCCCAAATCTAAACCTAAAATCTAAACCTAACCCCAAATCTAAACCTAACCCCAAATCTAAACCTAAAATCTAAACCTAACCCCAAATCTAAATCTAACCCCAAATCTAAACCTAAAATCTAAACCTAACCCCAAATCTAAACCTAAAATCTAAACCTAACCCCAAGTCTAAACCTAACCCCAAATCTAAACCTAACCCCAAATCTAAACCTAAAATCTAAACCTAACCCCAAATCTAAACCTAACCCCAAATCTAAACCTAACCCCAAATCTAAACCTAAAATCTAAACCTAACCCCAAATCTAAACCTGAAATCTAAACCTAACCCCAAATCTAAACCTAAAATCTAAACCTAACCCCAAATCTAAACCTAAAATCTAAACGTAACCCGAAATCGAAACCTAACCTTAAATCTAAAACTAAAATCTAAACCTAACCCCAAATCTAAACCTAACCCCAAATCTAAACCTAGAATCTAAACCTAACCCCAAATCTAAACCTAACCCCAAATCTAAACCTAAAATCTAAACCTAACCCCAAATCTAAACCTAACCCCAAATCTAAACCTAAAATCTAAACCTAACCCCAAATTTAAACCTAAAATCTAAACCTAACCCCAAATCTAAATCTAAAATCTAAACCTAAAATCTAAACCTAACCCCAAGTCTAAACCTAAAATCTAAACCTAACCCCAAATCTAAACCTAACCCCAAATCTAAACCTAAAATCTAAACCTAACCCCAAATCTAAACCTAAAATCTAAACCTAACCCCAAATCTAAACCTAACCCAAAATCTAAACCTAAAATCTAAACCTAACCCCAAATCTAAACCTAACCCCAAATCTAAACCTAAAATCTAAACCTAACCCCAAATCTAAACCTAAAATCTAAACCTAACCCCAAATCTAAACCTAACCCCAAATCTAAACCTAAAATCTAAACCTAACCCCAAATCTAAACCTAACCCCAAATCTAAACCTAAAATCTAAACCTAACCCCAAATCTAAACCTAACCCCAAATCTAAACCTAGAATCTAAACCTAACCCCAAATCTAAACCTAACCCCAAATCTAAACCTAAAATCTAAACCTAACCCCAAATCTAAACCTAACCCCAAATCTAAACCTAAAATCTAAACCTAACCCCAAATTTAAACCTAAAATCTAAACCTAACCCCAAATCTAAACCTAAAATCTAAACCTAACCCCAAATCTAAACCTAACCCCAAATCTAAACCTAAAATCTAAACCTAACCCCAAATCTAAACCTAAAATCTAAACCTAACCCCAAATCTAAACCTAACCCCAAATCTAAACCTAAAATCTAAACCTAACCCCAAATCTAAACCTAACCCCAAATCTAAACCTAAAATCTAAACCTAACCCCAAATTTAAACCTAAAATCTAAACCTAACCCCAAATCTAAACCTAAAATCTAAACCTAACCCCAAATCTAAACCTAACCCCAAATCTAAACCTATAATCTAAACCTAACCCCAAATCTAAACCTAAAATCTAAACCTAACCCCAAATCTAAACCTAACCCCAAATCTAAACCTAAAATCTAAACCTAACCCCAAATCTAAACCTAACCCCAAATCTAAACCTAAAATCTAAACCTAACCCCAAATCTAAACCTAACCCCAAATCTAAACCTAAAATCTAAACCTAACCCCAAATCTAAACCTAAAATCTAAACCTAACCCCAAATCTAAACCTAACCCCAAATCTAAACCTAAAATCTAAACCTAACCCCAAATCTAAACCTAACCAAAAATCTAAACCTAAAATCTAAACCTAACCCCAAATCTAAACCTAAAATCTAAACCTAACCCCAAATCTAAACCTAACCCCAAATCTAAACCTAAAATCTAAACCTAACCCCAAATCTAAACCTAAAATCTAAACCTAACCCCAAATCTAAACCTAAAATCTAAACCTAACCCCAAATCTAAACCTAACCCCAAATCTAAACCTAAAATCTAAACCTAACCCCAAATCTAAACCTTACCCCAAATATAAACCTAAAATCTAAACTTAACCCCAAATCTAAACCTAAAATCTAAACCTAACCCCAAATCTAAACCTTACCCCAAATATAAACCTAAAATCTAAACCTAACCCCAAATCTAAACCTAAAATCTAAACCTAACCCCAAATCTAAACCTAACCCCAAATCTAAACCTAAAATCTAAACCTAACCCCAAATCTAAACATAACCCCAAATCTAAACCTAAAATCTAAACCTAACCCCAAATCTAAACCTAACCCCAAATCTAAACCTAAAATCTAAACCTAACCCCCAATTTAAACCTAAAATCTAAACCTAACCCCAAATCTAAACCTAAAATCTAAACCTAACCCCAAATCTAAACCTAACCCCAAATCTAAACCTAAAATCTAAACCTAACCCCAAATCTAAACCTAACCCCAAATCTAAACCTAAAAAAATCTAAACCTAACCCCAAATCTAAACCTAAAATCTAAACCTAACCCCAAATCTAAACCTAACCCCAAATCTAAACCTAAAATCTAAACCTAACCCCAAATCTAAACCTAACCCCAAATCTAAACCTAAAATCTAAACCTAACCCCAAATCTAAACCTAAAATCTAAACCTAACCCCAAATCTAAACCTAAAATCTAAACCTAACCACAAGTCTAGACCTAACCCCAAATCTAAACCTATAATCTAAACCTAACCCCAAATCCAAACCTAAAATCTAAACCTAACCCCAAATCTAAACCTAACCCCAAAACTAAACCTAAAATCTAAACCTAACCCCAAATCTAAACCTAAAATCTAAACCTAACCCCAAATCTAAACCTAAAATCTAAACCTAACCACAAATCTAAACCTAACCCCAAATCTAAACCGAAAATCTAAACCTAACCCCAAATCTAAACCTAAAATCTAAGCCTAACCCCAAATCTAAACCTAAAATCTAAACCTAAAATCTAAACCTAACCCCAAATCTAAACCTAATCCCAAATCTAAACCTAATCCCAAATCTAAACCTAAAATCTAAACCTAACCCCAAATCTAAACCTAAAATCTAAACCTAACCCCAAATCTAAACCAAAAAATCTAAACCTAACTCCAAATATAAACCTAAAATCTAAACCTAACCCCAAATCTAAACCTAAAATCTAAATCTAACCCCAAATCTAAACCTAACCCCAAATCTAAACCTAAAATCTAAACCTAACCCCAAATCTAAACCTAACCCCAAATCTAAACCTAAAATCTAAACCTAACCCCAAATCTAAACCTAACCCCAAATCTAAACCTAAAATCTAAACCTAACCCCAAAACTAAACCTAACCCCAAATTTAAACCTAACCCCAAATCTAAACCTGAAATCTAAACCTAACCTCAAATCTAAACCTAAAATCTAAACCTAAGCCCAAATCTAAACCTAAAATCTAAACGTAACCCGAAATCGAAACCTAACCTTAAATCTAAACCTAAAATCTAAACCTAACCCCAAATCTAAACCTAAAATCTAAACCTAAAATCTAAACCTAACCCCAAATCTAAACCTAACCCCAAATCTAAACCTAAAATCTAAACCTAACCCCAAATCTAAACCTAAAATCTAAACCTAACCCCAAATCTAAACCTAAAATCTAAACCTAACCCCAAATCTAAACCTAACCCCAAATCTAAACCTAAAATCTAAACCTAACCCCAAATCTAAACCTAACCCCAAATCTAAACCTAAAATCTAAACCTAACTCCAAATCTAAACCTGAAATCTAAACCTAACCCCAAATCTAAACCTAAAATCTAAACCTAACCCCAAATCTAAACCTAAAATCTAAACCTAACCCCAAATCTAAACCTAACCCCAAATCTAAACCTAAAATCTAAACCTAACCCCAAATCTAAACCTAAAATCTAAACCTAACCCCAAATCTAAACCTAAAATCTAAACCTAAAATCTAAACCTAACCCCAAATCTAAACCTAATCCCAAATCTATAACCTAAAATCTAAACCTAACCCCAAATCTAAACCTAACCCCAAATCTAAACCTAAATTCTAAACCTAACCCCAAATCTAAACCAAAAAATCTAAACCTAACCCCAAATCTAAACCTAAAATCTAAACCTAACCCCAAATCTAAACCTAAAATCTAAACCTAACCCCAAATCTAAACCTAAAATCTAAACCTAACCCCAAATCTAAACCTAACCCCAAATCTAAACCTAGAATCTAAACCTAACCCCAAATCTAAACCTAACCCCAAATCTAAACCTAAAATCTAAACCTAACCCCAAATCTAAACCTAACCCCAAATCTAAACCTAAAATCTAAACCTAACCCCAAATTTAAACCTAAAATCTAAACCTAACCCCAAATCTAAACCTAAAATCTAAACCTAACCCCAAATCTAAACCCAGCACCAAATCTAAACCTAAAATCTAAACCTAACCCCAAATCTAAACCTAAAATCTAAACCTAACCCCAAATCTAAACCTAACCCCAAATCTAAACCTAAAATCTAAACCTAACCCCAAATCTAAATCTAACCCCAAATCTAAACCTAAAATCTAAACCTAACCCCAAATCTAAACCTAAAATCTAAACCTAACCCCAAGTCTAAACCTAACCCCAAATCTAAACCTAACCCCAAATCTAAACCTAAAATCTAAACCTAACCCCAAATCTAAACCTAACCCCAAATCTAAACCTAACCCCAAATCTAAACCTAAAATCTAAACCTAACCCCAAATCTAAACCTGAAATCTAAACCTAACCCCAAATCTAAACCTAAAATCTAAACCTAACCCCAAATCTAAACCTAAAATCTAAACGTAACCCGAAATCGAAACCTAACCTTAAATCTAAAACTAAAATCTAAACCTAACCCCAAATCTAAACCTAACCCCAAATCTAAACCTAGAATCTAAACCTAACCCCAAATCTAAACCTAACCCCAAATCTAAACCTAAAATCTAAACCTAACCCCAAATCTAAACCTAACCCCAAATCTAAACCTAAAATCTAAACCTAACCCCAAATTTAAACCTAAAATCTAAACCTAACCCCAAATCTAAATCTAAAATCTAAACCTAAAATCTAAACCTAACCCCAAGTCTAAACCTAAAATCTAAACCTAACCCCAAATCTAAACCTAACCCCAAATCTAAACCTAAAATCTAAACCTAACCCCAAATCTAAACCTAAAATCTAAACCTAACCCCAAATCTAAACCTAACCCAAAATCTAAACCTAAAATCTAAACCTAACCCCAAATCTAAACCTAACCCCAAATCTAAACCTAAAATCTAAACCTAACCCCAAATCTAAACCTAAAATCTAAACCTAACCCCAAATCTAAACCTAACCCCAAATCTAAACCTAAAATCTAAACCTAACCCCAAATCTAAACCTAACCCCAAATCTAAACCTAAAATCTAAACCTAACCCCAAATCTAAACCTAACCCCAAATCTAAACCTAGAATCTAAACCTAACCCCAAATCTAAACCTAACCCCAAATCTAAACCTAAAATCTAAACCTAACCCCAAATCTAAACCTAACCCCAAATCTAAACCTAAAATCTAAACCTAACCCCAAATTTAAACCTAAAATCTAAACCTAACCCCAAATCTAAACCTAAAATCTAAACCTAACCCCAAATCTAAACCTAACCCCAAATCTAAACCTAAAATCTAAACCTAACCCCAAATCTAAACCTAAAATCTAAACCTAACCCCAAATCTAAACCTAACCCCAAATCTAAACCTAACCCCAAATCTAAACCTAAAATCTAAACCTAACCCCAAATCTAAACCTAAAATCTAAACCTAACCCCAAATCTAAACCTAACCCCAAATCTAAACCTAAAATCTAAACCTAACCCCAAATCTAAACCTAAAATCTAAACCTAACCCCAAATCTAAACCTAACCCCAAATCTAAACCTAAAATCTAAACCTAACTCCAAATCTAAACCTAACCCCAAATCTAAACCTAAAATCTAAACCTAACCCCAAATCTAAACCTAAAATCTAAACCTAACCCCAAATCTAAACCTAACCCCAAATCTAAACCTAAAATCTAAACCTAACCCCAAATCTAAACCTAAAATCTAAACCTAACCCCAAATCTAAACCTAAAATCTAAACCTAACCCCAAATCTAAACCTAACCCCAAATCTAAACCTAAAATCTAAACCTAACCCCAAATCTAAACCTAACCCCAAATCTAAACCTAAAATCTAAACCTTACCCCAAATATAAACCTAAAATCTAAACCTAACCCCAAATCTAAAACTAAAATCTAAACCTAACCCCAAATCTAAACCTAAAATCTAAACCTAACCCCAAATCTAAACCTAACCCCAAATCTAAACCTAAAATCTAAACCTAACCCCAAATCTAAACCTAACCCCAAATCTAAACCTAAAATCTAAACCTAACCCCAAATCTAAACATAACCCCAAATCTAAACCTAAAATCTAAACCTAACCCCAAATCTAAACCTAACCCCAAATCTAAACCTAAAATCTAAACCTAACCCCCAATTTAAACCTAAAATCTAAACCTAACCCCAAATCTAAACCTAAAATCTAAACCTAACCCCAAATCTAAACCTAACCCCAAATCTAAACCTAAAATCTAAACCTAACCCCAAATCTAAACCTAACCCCAAATCTAAACCTAAAATCTAAACCTAACCCCAAATATAAACCTAAAATCTAAACCTAACCCCAAATCTAAACCTAAAATCTAAACCTAACCACAAGTCTAGACCTAACCCCAAATCTAAACCTATAATCTAAACCTAACCCCAAATCCAAACCTAAAATCTAAACCTAACCCCAAATCTAAACCTAACCCCAAAACTAAACCTAAAATCTAAACCTAACCCCAAGTCTAAACCTAAAATCTAAACCTAACCCCAAATCTAAACCTAACCCCAAATCTAAACCTAAAATCTAAACCTAACCCCAAATCTAAACCTAAAATCTAAACCTAACCCCAAATCTAAACCTAACCCAAAATCTAAACCTAAAATCTAAACCTAACCCCAAATCTAAACCTAACCCCAAATCTAAACCTAAAATCTAAACCTAACCCCAAATCTAAACCAAAAAATCTAAACCTAACCCCAAATATAAACCTAAAATCTAAACCTAACCCCAAATCTAAACCTAAAATCTAAACCTAACCCCAAATCTAAACCTAAAATCTAAACCTAACCCCAAATCTAAACCTAAAATCTAAACCTAACCCCAAATCTAAACCTAACCCCAAATCTAAACCTAAAATCTAAACCTAACCCCAAATCTAAACCTAACCCCAAATCTAAACCTAAAATCTAAACCTAACCCCAAATCTAAACCTAACCCCAAATCTAAACCTAAAATCTAAACCTAACCCCAAATCTAAACCTAAAATCTAAACCTAACCCCAAATCTAAACCTAACCACAAATCTAAACCTAAAATCTAAACCTAACCCCAAATCTAAAACTAAAATCTAAACCTAACCCCAAATCTAAACCTAACCCCAAATCTAAACCTAAAATCTAAACCTAACCCCAAATCTAAACCTAAAATCTAAACCTAACCCCAAATCTAAACCTAACCCCAAATCTAAACCTAAAATCTAAACCTAACCCCAAATCTAAACCTAAAATCTAAACCTAACCCCAAATCTAAACCTAAAATCTAAACCTAACCCCAAATCTAAACTTAACCCCAAATCTAAACCGAAAATCTAAACCTAACCCCAAATCTAAACCTAAAATCTAAGCCTAACCCCAAATCTAAACCTAAAATCTAAACCTAAAATCTAAACCTAACCCCAAATCTAAACCTAATCCCAAATCTAAACCTAAAATCTAAACCTAACCCCAAATCTAAACCTAACCCCAAATCTAAACCTAAAATCTAAACCTAACCCCAAATCTAAACCAAAAAATCTATACCTAACCCCAAATATAAACCTAAAATCTAAACCTAACCCCAAATCTAAACCTAAAATCTAAACCTAACCCCAAATCTAAACCTAAAATCTAAACCTAACCCCAAATCTAAACCTAAAATCTAAACCTAACCCCAAATCTAAACCTAACCCCAAATCTAAACCTAAAATCTAAACCTAACCCCAAATCTAAACCTAAAATCTAAACCTAACCCCAAATCTAAACCTAACCCCAAATCTAAACCTAAAATCTAAACCTAACCCCAAATCTAAACCTAAAATCTAAACCTAACTCCAAATCTAAACCTAACCCCAAATCTAAACCTAAAATCTAAACCTAACCCCAAATCTAAACCTAAAATCTAAACCTAACCCCAAATCTAAACCTAAAATCTAAACCTAACCCCAAATCTAAACCTAACCCCAAATCTAAACCTAAAATCTAAACCTAACCCCAAATCTAAACCTAAAATCTAAACCTAACCCCAAATCTAAACCTAAAATCTAAACCTAACCCCAAATCTAAACCTAACCCCAAATCTAAACCTAAAATCTAAACCTAACCCCAAATCTAAACCTAACCCCAAATCTAAACCTAAAATCTAAACCTAACCCCAAATCTAAACCTAAAATCTAAACCTAACCCCAAATCTAAACCTAACCCCAAATCTAAACCTAAAATCTAAACCTAACCCCAAATCTAAACCTAAAATCTAAACCTAACTCCAAATCTAAACCTAACCCCAAATCTAAACCTAAAATCTAAACCTAACCCCAAATCTAAACCTAAAATCTAAACCTAACCCCAAATCTAAACCTAACCCCAAATCTAAACCTAAAATCTAAACCTAACCCCAAATCTAAACCTAAAATCTAAACCTAACCCCAAATCTAAACCTAACCCCAAATCTAAACCTAAAATCTAAACCTAACCCCAAATCTAAACCTAAAATCTAAACCTAAAATCTAAACCTAACCCCAAATCTAAACCTAACCCCAAATCTAAACCTAAAATCTAAACCTAACCCCAAATCTAAACCTAACCCCAAATCTAAACCTAAAATCTAAACCTAACCCCAAATTTAAACCTAAAATCTAAACCTAACCCCAAATCTAAACCTAAAATCTAAACCTAACCCCAAATCTAAATCTAAAATCTAAACCTAAAATCTAAACCTAACCCCAAGTCTAAACCTAAAATCTAAACCTAACCCCAAATCTAAACCTAACCCCAAATCTAAACCTAAAATCTAAACCTAACCCCAAATCTAAACCTAAAATCTAAACCTAACCCAAAATCTAAACCTAAAATCTAAACCTAACCCCAAATCTAAACCTAACCCCAAATCTAAACCTAAAATCTAAACCTAACCCCAAATCTAAACCTAACCCCAAATCTAAACCTAAAATCTAAACCTAACCCCAAATCTAAACCTAACCCCAAATCTAAACCTAAAATCTAAACCTAACCCCAAATCTAAACCTAACCCCAAATCTAAACCTAAAATCTAAACCTAACCCCAAATTTAAACCTAAAATCTAAACCTAACCCCAAATCTAAACCTAAAATCTAAACCTAACCCCAAATCTAAACCTAACCCCAAATCTAAACCTATAATCTAAACCTAACCCCAAATCTAAACCTAAAATCTAAACCTAACCCCAAAACTAAACCTAACCCCAAATCTAAACCTAAAATCTAAACCTAACCCCAAATCTAAACCTAACCCCAAATCTAAACCTAAAATCTAAACCTAACCCCAAATCTAAACCTAACCCCAAATCTAAACCTAAAATCTAAACCTAACCCCAAATCTAAACCTAAAATCTAAACCTAACCCCAAATCTAAACCTAACCCCAAATCTAAACCTAAAATCTAAACCTAACCCCAAATCTAAACCTAACGCCAAATCTAAACCTAAAATCTAAACCTAACCCCAAATCTAAACCTAAAATCTAAACCTAACCCCAAATCTAAACCTAACCCCAAATCTAAACCTAAAATCTAAACCTAACCCCAAATCTAAACCTAAAATCTAAACCTAACCCCAAATCTAAACCTAAAATCTAAACCTAACCCCAAATCTAAACCTAACCCCAAATCTAAACCTAAAATCTAAACCTAACCCCAAATCTAAACCTTACCCCAAATATAAACCTAAAATCTAAACTTAACCCCAAATCTAAACCTAAAATCTAAACCTAACCCCAAATCTAAACCTTACCCCAAATATAAACCTAAAATCTAAACCTAACCCCAAATCTAAAACTAAAATCTAAACCTAACCCCAAATCTAAACCTAAAATCTAAACCTAACCCCAAATCTAAACCTAAAATCTAAACCTAACCCCAAATCTAAACCTAACCCCAAATCTAAACCTAAAATCTAAACCTAACCCCAAATCTAAACATAACCCCAAATCTAAACCTAAAATCTAAACCTAACCCCAAATCTAAACCTAACCCCAAATCTAAACCTAAAATCTAAACCTAACCCCCAATTTAAACCTAAAATCTAAACCTAACCCCAAATCTAAACCTAAAATCTAAACCTAACCCCAAATCTAAACCTAACCCCAAATCTAAACCTAAAATCTAAACCTAACCCCAAATCTAAACCTAACCCCAAATCTAAACCTAAAATCTAAACCTAACCCCAAATATAAACCTAAAATCTAAACCTAACCCCAAATCTAAACCTAAAATCTAAACCTAACCACAAGTCTAGACCTAACCCCAAATCTAAACCTATAATCTAAACCTAACCCCAAATCCAAACCTAAAATCTAAACCTAACCCCAAATCTAAACCTAACCCCAAAACTAAACCTAAAATCTAAACCTAACCCCAAATCTAAACCTAAAATCTAAACCTAACCCCAAATCTAAACCTAACCCCAAATCTAAACCTAAAATCTAAACCTAACCCCAAATTTAAACCTAAAATCTAAACCTAACCCCAAATCTAAACCTAAAATCTAAACCTAACCCCAAATCTAAACCCAGCACCAAATCTAAACCTAAAATCTAAACCTAACCCCAAATCTAAACCTAAAATCTAAACCTAACCCCAAATCTAAACCTAACCCCAAATCTAAACCTAAAATCTAAACCTAACCCCAAATCTAAATCTAACCCCAAATCTAAACCTAAAATCTAAACCTAACCCCAAATCTAAACCTAACCCCAAATCTAAACCTAAAATCTAAACCTAACCCCAAATCTAAATCTAACCCCAAATCTAAACCTAAAATCTAAACCTAACCCCAAATCTAAACCTAAAATCTAAACCTAACCCCAAGTCTAAACCTAACCCCAAATCTAAACCTAACCCCAAATCTAAACCTAAAATCTAAACCTAACCCCAAATCTAAACCTAACCCCAAATCTAAACCTAACCCCAAATCTAAACCTAAAATCTAAACCTAACCCCAAATCTAAACCTGAAATCTAAACCTAACCCCAAATCTAAACCTAAAATCTAAACCTAACCCCAAATCTAAACCTAAAATCTAAACGTAACCCGAAATCGAAACCTAACCTTAAATCTAAAACTAAAATCTAAACCTAACCCCAAATCTAAACCTAACCCCAAATCTAAACCTAGAATCTAAACCTAACCCCAAATCTAAACCTAACCCCAAATCTAAACCTAAAATCTAAACCTAACCCCAAATCTAAACCTAACCCCAAATCTAAACCTAAAATCTAAACCTAACCCCAAATTTAAACCTAAAATCTAAACCTAACCCCAAATCTAAATCTAAAATCTAAACCTAAAATCTAAACCTAACCCCAAGTCTAAACCTAAAATCTAAACCTAACCCCAAATCTAAACCTAACCCCAAATCTAAACCTAAAATCTAAACCTAACCCCAAATCTAAACCTAACCCCAAATCTAAACCTAAAATCTAAACCTAACCCCAAATCTAAACCTAAAATCTAAACCTAACCCCAAATCTAAACCTAACCCCAAATCTAAACCTAAAATCTAAACCTAACCCCAAATCTAAACCTAAAATCTAAACCTAACCCCAAATCTAAACCTAACTCCAAATCTAAACCTAAAATCTAAACCTAACCCCAAATCTAAACCTAAAATCTAAACCTAACCCCAAATCTAAACCTAACCCCAAATCTAAACCTAAAATCTAAACCTAACCCCAAATCTAAACCTTACCCCAAATATAAACCTAAAATCTAAACCTAACCCCAAATCTAAAACTAAAATCTAAACCTAACCCCAAATCTAAACCTAAAATCTAAACCTAACCCCAAATCTAAACCTAACCCCAAATCTAAACCTAAAATCTAAACCTAACCCCAAATCTAAACCTAACCCCAAATCTAAACCTAAAATCTAAACCTAACCCCAAATCTAAACATAACCCCAATTCTAAACCTAAAATCTAAACCTAACCCCAAATCTAAACCTAACCCCAAATCTAAACCTAAAATCTAAACCTAACCCCCAATTTAAACCTAAAATCTAAACCTAACCCCAAATCTAAACCTAAAATCTAAACCTAACCCCAAATCTAAACCTAACCCCAAATCTAAACCTAAAATCTAAACCTAACCCCAAATCTAAACCTAACCCCAAATCTAAACCTAAAATCTAAACCTAACCCCAAATATAAACCTAAAATCTAAACCTAACCCCAAATCTAAACCTAAAATCTAAACCTAACCACAAGTCTAGACCTAACCCCAAATCTAAACCTATAATCTAAACCTAACCCCAAATCCAAAACTAAAATCTAAACCTAACCCCAAATCTAAACCTAACCCCAAAACTAAACCTAAAATCTAAACCTAACCCCAAATCTAAACCTAAAATCTAAGCCTAACCCCAAATCTAAACCTAAAATCTAAACCTAAAATCTAAACCTAACCCCAAATCTAAACCTAACCCCAAATCTAAACCTAGAATCTAAACCTAACCCCAAATCTAAACCTAACCCCAAATCTAAACCTAAAATCTAAACCTAACCCCAAATCTAAACCTAACCCCAAATCTAAACCTAAAATCTAAACCTAACCCCAAATTTAAACCTAAAATCTAAACCTAACCCCAAATCTAAACCTAAAATCTAAACCTAACCCCAAATCTAAACCTAACCCCAAATCTAAACCTATAATCTAAACCTAACCCCAAATCTAAACCTAAAATCTAAACCTAACCCCAAATCTAAACCTAACCCCAAATCTAAACCTAAAATCTAAACCTAACCCCAAATCTAAACCTAACCCCAAATCTAAACCTAAAATCTAAACCTAACCCCAAATCTAAACCTAACCCCAAATCTAAACCTAAAATCTAAACCTAACCCCAAATCTAAACCTAAAATCTAAACCTAACCCCAAATCTAAACCTAACCCCAAATCTAAACCTAAAATCTAAACCTAACCCCAAATCTAAACCTAACCCCAAATCTAAACCTAAAATCTAAACCTAACCCCAAATCTAAACCTAAAATCTAAACCTAACCCCAAATCTAAACCTAACCCCAAATCTAAACCTAAAATCTAAACCTAACCCCAAATCTAAACCTAAAATCTAAACCTAACCCCAAATCTAAACCTAAAATCTAAACCTAACCCCAAATCTAAACCTAACCCCAAATCTAAACCTAAAATCTAAACCTAACCCCAAATCTAAACCTAACCCCAAATCTAAACCTAAAATCTAAACCTAACCCCAAATCTAAACATAACCCCAAATCTAAACCTAAAATCTAAACCTAACCCCAAATCTAAACCTAACCCCAAATCTAAACCTAAAATCTAAACCTAACCCCCAATTTAAACCTAAAATCTAAACCTAACCCCAAATCTAAACCTAAAATCTAAACCTAACCCCAAATCTAAACCTAACCCCAAATCTAAACCTAAAATCTAAACCTAACCCCAAATCTAAACCTAACCCCAAATCTAAACCTAAAATCTAAACCTAACCCCAAATATAAACCTAAAATCTAAACCTAACCCCAAATCTAAACCTAAAATCTAAACCTAACCACAAGTCTAGACCTAACCCCAAATCTAAACCTATAATCTAAACCTAACCCCAAATCCAAAACTAAAATCTAAACCTAACCCCAAATCTAAACCTAACCCCAAAACTAAACCTAAAATCTAAACCTAACCCCAAATCTAAACCTAAAATCTAAGCCTAACCCCAAATCTAAACCTAAAATCTAAACCTAAAATCTAAACCTAACCCCAAATCTAAACCTAACCCCAAATCTAAACCTAGAATCTAAACCTAACCCCAAATCTAAACCTAACCCCAAATCTAAACCTAAAATCTAAACCTAACCCCAAATCTAAACCTAACCCCAAATCTAAACCTAAAATCTAAACCTAACCCCAAATTTAAACCTAAAATCTAAACCTAACCCCAAATCTAAACCTAAAATCTAAACCTAACCCCAAATCTAAACCTAACCCCAAATCTAAACCTATAATCTAAACCTAACCCCAAATCTAAACCTAAAATCTAAACCTAACCCCAAATCTAAACCTAACCCCAAATCTAAACCTAAAATCTAAACCTAACCCCAAATCTAAACCTAACCCCAAATCTAAACCTAAAATCTAAACCTAACCCCAAATCTAAACCTAACCCCAAATCTAAACCTAAAATCTAAACCTAACCCCAAATCTAAACCTAAAATCTAAACCTAACCCCAAATCTAAACCTAACCCCAAATCTAAACCTAAAATCTAAACCTAACCCCAAATCTAAACCTAACCCCAAATCTAAACCTAAAATCTAAACCTAACCCCAAATCTAAACCTAAAATCTAAACCTAACCCCAAATCTAAACCTAACCCCAAATCTAAACCTAAAATCTAAACCTAACCCCAAATCTAAACCTAAAATCTAAACCTAACCCCAAATCTAAACCTAAAATCTAAACCTAACCCCAAATCTAAACCTAACCCCAAATCTAAACCTAAAATCTAAACCTAACCCCAAATCTAAACCTAAAATCTAAACCTAAAATCTAAACCTAACCCCAAATCTAAACCTAAAATCTAAACCTAACCCCAAATCTAAACCTTACCCCAAATATAAACCTAAAATCTAAACCTAACCCCAAATCTAAACCTAAAATCTAAACCTAACCCCAAATCTAAACCTAAAATCTAAACCTAACCCCAAATCTAAACCTAACCCCAAATCTAAACCTAAAATCTAAACCTAACCTAAAATCTAAACCTAAAATCTAAACCTAACCCCAAATCTAAACCTAACCCCAAATCTAAACCTAGAATCTAAACCTAACCCCAAATCTAAACCTAACCCCAAATCTAAACCTAAAATCTAAACCTAACCCCAAATCTAAACCTAACCCCAAATCTAAACCTAAAATCTAAACCTAACCCCCAATTTAAACCTAAAATCTAAACCTAACCCCAAATCTAAACCTAAAATCTAAACCTAACCCCAAATCTAAACCTAACCCCAAATCTAAACCTAAAATCTAAACCTAACCCCAAATCTAAACCTAACCCCAAATCTAAACCTAAAATCTAAACCTAACCCCAAATCTAAACCTAAAATCTAAACCTAACCCCAAATCTAAACCTAAAATCTAAACCTAACCACAAATCTAAACTTAACCCCAAATCTAAACCGAAAATCTAAACCTAACCCCAAATCTAAACCTAAAATCTAAGCCTAACCCCAAATCTAAACCTAAAATCTAAACCTAAAATCTAAACCTAACCCCAAATCTAAACCTAATCCCAAATCTAAACCTAATCCCAAATCTAAACCTAAAATCTAAACCTAACCCCAAATCTAAACCTAAAATCTAAACCTAACCCCAAATCTAAACCAAAAAATCTAAACCTAACCCCAAATATAAACCTAAAATCTAAACCTAACCCCAAATCTAAACCTAAAATCTAAATCTAACCCCAAATCTAAACCTAACCCCAAATCTAAACCTAAAATCTAAACCTAACCCCAAATCTAAACCTAACCCCAAATCTAAACCTAAAATCTAAACCTAACCCCAAATCTAAACCTAACCCCAAATCTAAACCTAAAATCTAAACCTAACCCCAAATCTAAACCTAACCCCAAATCTAAACCTAACCCCAAATCTAAACCTGAAATCTAAACCTAACCTCAAATCTAAACCTAAAATCTAAACCTAAGCCCAAATCTAAACCTAAAATCTAAACGTAACCCGAAATCGAAACCTAACCTTAAATCTAAACCTAAAATCTAAACCTAACCCCAAATCTAAACCTAAAATCTAAACCTAAAATCTAAACCTAACCCCAAATCTAAACCTAACCCCAAATCTAAACCTAAAATCTAAACCTAACCCCAAATCTAAACCTAAAATCTAAACCTAACCCCAAATCTAAACCTAAAATCTAAACCTAACCCCAAATCTAAACCTAACCCCAAATCTAAACCTAAAATCTAAACCTAACCCCAAATCTAAACCTAACCCCAAATCTAAACCTAAAATCTAAACCTAACTCCAAATCTAAACCTGAAATCTAAACCTAACCCCAAATCTAAACCTAAAATCTAAACCTAACCCCAAATCTAAACCTAACCCCAAATCTAAACCTAAAATCTAAACCTAACCCCAAATCTAAACCTAACCCCAAATCTAAACCTAAAATCTAAACCTAACCCCAAATCTAAACCTAAAATCTAAACCTAACCCCAAATCTAAACCTAAAATCTAAACCTAAAATCTAAACCTAACCCCAAATCTAAACCTAATCCCAAATCTATAACCTAAAATCTAAACCTAACCCCAAATCTAAACCTAAAATCTAAACCTAACCCCAAATCTAAACCAAAAAATCTAAACCTAACCCCAAATCTAAACCTAAAATCTAAACCTAACCCCAAATCTAAACCTAAAATCTAAACCTAACCCCAAATCTAAACCTAAAATCTAAACCTAACCCCAAATCTAAACCTAACCTCAAATCTAAACCTAAAATCTAAACCTAACCCCAAATCTAAACCTAAAATCTAAACCTAACCCCAAATCTAAACCTAAAATCTAAACCTAACCCCAAATCTAAACCTAACCCCAAATCTAAACCTAGAATCTAAACCTAACCCCAAATTTAAACCTAACCCCAAATCTAAACCTAAAATCTAAACCTAACCCCAAATCTAAACCTAACCCCAAATCTAAACCTAAAATCTAAACCTAACCCCAAATTTAAACCTAAAATCTAAACCTAACCCCAAATCTAAACCTAAAATCTAAACCTAACCCCAAATCTAAACCCAGCACCAAATCTAAACCTAAAATCTAAACCTAACCCCAAATCTAAACCTAAAATCTAAACCTAACCCCAAATCTAAACCTAACCCCAAATCTAAACCTAAAATCTAAACCTAACCCCAAATCTAAATCTAACCCCAAATCTAAACCTAAAATCTAAACCTAACCCCAAATCTAAACCTAAAATCTAAACCTAACCCCAAGTCTAAACCTAACCCCAAATCTAAACCTAACCCCAAATCTAAACCTAAAATCTAAACCTAACCCCAAGTCTAAACCTAACCCCAAATCTAAACCTAACCCCAAATCTAAACCTGAAATCTAAACCTAACCCCAAATCTAAACCTAACCCCAAATCTAAACCTAACCCCAAATCTAAACCTAAAATCTAAACCTAACCCCAAATCTAAACCTTACCCCAAATATAAACCTAAAATCTAAACCTAACCCCAAATCTAAAACTAAAATCTAAACCTAACCCCAAATCTAAACCTAAAATCTAAACCTAACCCCAAATCTAAACCTAACCCCAAATCTAAACCTAAAATCTAAACCTAACCCCAAATCTAAACCTAACCCCAAATCTAAACCTAAAATCTAAACCTAACCCCAAATCTAAACATAACCCCAATTCTAAACCTAAAATCTAAACCTAACCCCAAATCTAAACCTAACCCCAAATCTAAACCTAAAATCTAAACCTAACCCCCAATTTAAACCTAAAATCTAAACCTAACCCCAAATCTAAACCTAAAATCTAAACCTAACCCCAAATCTAAACCTAACCCCAAATCTAAACCTAAAATCTAAACCTAACCCCAAATCTAAACCTAACCCCAAATCTAAACCTAAAATCTAAACCTAACCCCAAATATAAACCTAAAATCTAAACCTAACCCCAAATCTAAACCTAAAATCTAAACCTAACCACAAGTCTAGACCTAACCCCAAATCTAAACCTATAATCTAAACCTAACCCCAAATCCAAAACTAAAATCTAAACCTAACCCCAAATCTAAACCTAACCCCAAAACTAAACCTAAAATCTAAACCTAACCCCAAATCTAAACCTAAAATCTAAGCCTAACCCCAAATCTAAACCTAAAATCTAAACCTAAAATCTAAACCTAACCCCAAATCTAAACCTAACCCCAAATCTAAACCTAGAATCTAAACCTAACCCCAAATCTAAACCTAACCCCAAATCTAAACCTAAAATCTAAACCTAACCCCAAATCTAAACCTAACCCCAAATCTAAACCTAAAATCTAAACCTAACCCCAAATTTAAACCTAAAATCTAAACCTAACCCCAAATCTAAACCTAAAATCTAAACCTAACCCCAAATCTAAACCTAACCCCAAATCTAAACCTATAATCTAAACCTAACCCCAAATCTAAACCTAAAATCTAAACCTAACCCCAAATCTAAACCTAACCCCAAATCTAAACCTAAAATCTAAACCTAACCCCAAATCTAAACCTAACCCCAAATCTAAACCTAAAATCTAAACCTAACCCCAAATCTAAACCTAACCCCAAATCTAAACCTAAAATCTAAACCTAACCCCAAATCTAAACCTAAAATCTAAACCTAACCCCAAATCTAAACCTAACCCCAAATCTAAACCTAAAATCTAAACCTAACCCCAAATCTAAACCTAACCCCAAATCTAAACCTAAAATCTAAACCTAACCCCAAATCTAAACCTAAAATCTAAACCTAACCCCAAATCTAAACCTAACCCCAAATCTAAACCTAAAATCTAAACCTAACCCCAAATCTAAACCTAAAATCTAAACCTAACCCCAAATCTAAACCTAAAATCTAAACCTAACCCCAAATCTAAACCTAACCCCAAATCTAAACCTAAAATCTAAACCTAACCCCAAATCTAAACCTAAAATCTAAACCTAACCCCAAATCTAAACCTAACCCCAAATCTAAACCTAAAATCTAAACCTAACCCCAAATCTAAACATAACCCCAAATCTAAACCTAAAATCTAAACCTAACCCCAAATCTAAACCTAACCCCAAATCTAAACCTAAAATCTAAACCTAACCCCCAATTTAAACCTAAAATCTAAACCTAACCCCAAATCTAAACCTAAAATCTAAACCTAACCCCAAATCTAAACCTAACCCCAAATCTAAACCTAAAATCTAAACCTAACCCCAAATCTAAACCTAACCCCAAATCTAAACCTAAAATCTAAACCTAACCCCAAATATAAACCTAAAATCTAAACCTAACCCCAAATCTAAACCTAAAATCTAAACCTAACCACAAGTCTAGACCTAACCCCAAATCTAAACCTATAATCTAAACCTAACCCCAAATCCAAAACTAAAATCTAAACCTAACCCCAAATCTAAACCTAACCCCAAAACTAAACCTAAAATCTAAACCTAACCCCAAATCTAAACCTAAAATCTAAGCCTAACCCCAAATCTAAACCTAAAATCTAAACCTAAAATCTAAACCTAACCCCAAATCTAAACCTAACCCCAAATCTAAACCTAGAATCTAAACCTAACCCCAAATCTAAACCTAACCCCAAATCTAAACCTAAAATCTAAACCTAACCCCAAATCTAAACCTAACCCCAAATCTAAACCTAAAATCTAAACCTAACCCCAAATTTAAACCTAAAATCTAAACCTAACCCCAAATCTAAACCTAAAATCTAAACCTAACCCCAAATCTAAACCTAACCCCAAATCTAAACCTATAATCTAAACCTAACCCCAAATCTAAACCTAAAATCTAAACCTAACCCCAAATCTAAACCTAACCCCAAATCTAAACCTAAAATCTAAACCTAACCCCAAATCTAAACCTAACCCCAAATCTAAACCTAAAATCTAAACCTAACCCCAAATCTAAACCTAACCCCAAATCTAAACCTAAAATCTAAACCTAACCCCAAATCTAAACCTAAAATCTAAACCTAACCCCAAATCTAAACCTAACCCCAAATCTAAACCTAAAATCTAAACCTAACCCCAAATCTAAACCTAACCCCAAATCTAAACCTAAAATCTAAACCTAACCCCAAATCTAAACCTAAAATCTAAACCTAACCCCAAATCTAAACCTAACCCCAAATCTAAACCTAAAATCTAAACCTAACCCCAAATCTAAACCTAAAATCTAAACCTAACCCCAAATCTAAACCTAAAATCTAAACCTAACCCCAAATCTAAACCTAACCCCAAATCTAAACCTAAAATCTAAACCTAACCCCAAATCTAAACCTAAAATCTAAACCTAAAATCTAAACCTAACCCCAAATCTAAACCTAAAATCTAAACCTAACCCCAAATCTAAACCTTACCCCAAATATAAACCTAAAATCTAAACCTAACCCCAAATCTAAACCTAAAATCTAAACCTAACCCCAAATCTAAACCTAAAATCTAAACCTAACCCCAAATCTAAACCTAACCCCAAATCTAAACCTAAAATCTAAACCTAACCTAAAATCTAAACCTAAAATCTAAACCTAACCCCAAATCTAAACCTAACCCCAAATCTAAACCTAGAATCTAAACCTAACCCCAAATCTAAACCTAACCCCAAATCTAAACCTAAAATCTAAACCTAACCCCAAATCTAAACCTAACCCCAAATCTAAACCTAAAATCTAAACCTAACCCCCAATTTAAACCTAAAATCTAAACCTAACCCCAAATCTAAACCTAAAATCTAAACCTAACCCCAAATCTAAACCTAACCCCAAATCTAAACCTAAAATCTAAACCTAACCCCAAATCTAAACCTAACCCCAAATCTAAACCTAAAATCTAAACCTAACCCCAAATCTAAACCTAAAATCTAAACCTAACCCCAAATCTAAACCTAAAATCTAAACCTAACCACAAATCTAAACTTAACCCCAAATCTAAACCGAAAATCTAAACCTAACCCCAAATCTAAACCTAAAATCTAAGCCTAACCCCAAATCTAAACCTAAAATCTAAACCTAAAATCTAAACCTAACCCCAAATCTAAACCTAATCCCAAATCTAAACCTAATCCCAAATCTAAACCTAAAATCTAAACCTAACCCCAAATCTAAACCTAAAATCTAAACCTAACCCCAAATCTAAACCAAAAAATCTAAACCTAACCCCAAATATAAACCTAAAATCTAAACCTAACCCCAAATCTAAACCTAAAATCTAAATCTAACCCCAAATCTAAACCTAACCCCAAATCTAAACCTAAAATCTAAACCTAACCCCAAATCTAAACCTAACCCCAAATCTAAACCTAAAATCTAAACCTAACCCCAAATCTAAACCTAACCCCAAATCTAAACCTAAAATCTAAACCTAACCCCAAATCTAAACCTAACCCCAAATCTAAACCTAACCCCAAATCTAAACCTGAAATCTAAACCTAACCTCAAATCTAAACCTAAAATCTAAACCTAAGCCCAAATCTAAACCTAAAATCTAAACGTAACCCGAAATCGAAACCTAACCTTAAATCTAAACCTAAAATCTAAACCTAACCCCAAATCTAAACCTAAAATCTAAACCTAAAATCTAAACCTAACCCCAAATCTAAACCTAACCCCAAATCTAAACCTAAAATCTAAACCTAACCCCAAATCTAAACCTAAAATCTAAACCTAACCCCAAATCTAAACCTAAAATCTAAACCTAACCCCAAATCTAAACCTAACCCCAAATCTAAACCTAAAATCTAAACCTAACCCCAAATCTAAACCTAACCCCAAATCTAAACCTAAAATCTAAACCTAACTCCAAATCTAAACCTGAAATCTAAACCTAACCCCAAATCTAAACCTAAAATCTAAACCTAACCCCAAATCTAAACCTAACCCCAAATCTAAACCTAAAATCTAAACCTAACCCCAAATCTAAACCTAACCCCAAATCTAAACCTAAAATCTAAACCTAACCCCAAATCTAAACCTAAAATCTAAACCTAACCCCAAATCTAAACCTAAAATCTAAACCTAAAATCTAAACCTAACCCCAAATCTAAACCTAATCCCAAATCTATAACCTAAAATCTAAACCTAACCCCAAATCTAAACCTAAAATCTAAACCTAACCCCAAATCTAAACCAAAAAATCTAAACCTAACCCCAAATCTAAACCTAAAATCTAAACCTAACCCCAAATCTAAACCTAAAATCTAAACCTAACCCCAAATCTAAACCTAAAATCTAAACCTAACCCCAAATCTAAACCTAACCTCAAATCTAAACCTAAAATCTAAACCTAACCCCAAATCTAAACCTAAAATCTAAACCTAACCCCAAATCTAAACCTAAAATCTAAACCTAACCCCAAATCTAAACCTAACCCCAAATCTAAACCTAGAATCTAAACCTAACCCCAAATTTAAACCTAACCCCAAATCTAAACCTAAAATCTAAACCTAACCCCAAATCTAAACCTAACCCCAAATCTAAACCTAAAATCTAAACCTAACCCCAAATTTAAACCTAAAATCTAAACCTAACCCCAAATCTAAACCTAAAATCTAAACCTAACCCCAAATCTAAACCCAGCACCAAATCTAAACCTAAAATCTAAACCTAACCCCAAATCTAAACCTAAAATCTAAACCTAACCCCAAATCTAAACCTAACCCCAAATCTAAACCTAAAATCTAAACCTAACCCCAAATCTAAATCTAACCCCAAATCTAAACCTAAAATCTAAACCTAACCCCAAATCTAAACCTAAAATCTAAACCTAACCCCAAGTCTAAACCTAACCCCAAATCTAAACCTAACCCCAAATCTAAACCTAAAATCTAAACCTAACCCCAAGTCTAAACCTAACCCCAAATCTAAACCTAACCCCAAATCTAAACCTGAAATCTAAACCTAACCCCAAATCTAAACCTAACCCCAAATCTAAACCTAACCCCAAATCTAAACCTAGAATCTAAACCTAACCCCAAATCTAAACCTAAAATCTAAACCTAACCCCAAATCTAAACCTAACCCCAAATCTAAACCTAAAATCTAAACCTAACCCCAAATTTAAACCTAAAATCTAAACCTAACCCCAAATCTAAATCTAAAATCTAAACGTAACGCGAAATCGAAACCTAACAATAAATCTAAACCTAAAATCTAAACCTAACCCCAAATCTAAACCTAAAATCTAAACCTAACCCCAAATCTAAATCTAAAATCTAAACCTAAAATCTAAACCTAACCCCAAGTCTAAACCTAAAATCTAAACCTAACCCCAAATCTAAACCTAACCCCAAATCTAAACCTAAAATCTAAACCTAACCCCAAATCTAAACCTAAAATCTAAACCTAACCCCAAATCTAAACCTAAAATCTAAACCTAACCCCAAATCTAAACCTAACCCCAAATCTAAACCTAAAATCTAAACCTAACCCCAAATCTAAACCTAAAATCTAAACCTAAACCCAAATCTAAACCTGAAATCTAAACCTAACCCCAAATCTAAACCTAAAATCTAAACCTAACCCCAAATCCAAACCTAAAATCTAAACCTAACCCCAAATCTAAACCTAAAATCTAAACCTAACCCCAAATCTAAACCTAACCCCAAATCTAAACCTAAAATCTAAACCTAACCCCAAATCTAAACCAAAAAATCTAAACCTAACCCCAAATCTAAACCTAAAATCTAAACCTAACCCCAAATCTAAACCTAAAATCTAAACCTAACCCCAAATCTAAACCTAAAATCTAAACCTAACCCCAAATCTAAACCTAACCCCAAATCTAAACCTAAAATCTAAACCTAACCCCAAATCTAAACCTAAAATCTAAACCTAACCCCAAATCTAAACCTAAAATCTAAACCTAACCCCAAATCTAAACCTAACCCCAAATCTAAACCTAGAATCTAAACCTAACCCCAAATTTAAACCTAACCCCAAATCTAAACCTAAAATCTAAACCTAACCCCAAATCTAAACCTAACCCCAAATCTAAACCTAAAATCTAAACCTAACCCCAAATTTAAACCTAAAATCTAAACCTAACCCCAAATCTAAACCTAAAATCTAAACCTAACCCCAAATCTAAACCCAGCACCAAATCTAAACCTAAAATCTAAACCTAACCCCAAATCTAAACCTAAAATCTAAACCTAACCCCAAATCTAAACCTAACCCCAAATCTAAACCTAAAATCTAAACCTAACCCCAAATCTAAATCTAACCCCAAATCTAAACCTAAAATCTAAACCTAACCCCAAATCTAAACCTAAAATCTAAACCTAACCCCAAGTCTAAACCTAACCCCAAATCTAAACCTAACCCCAAATCTAAACCTAAAATCTAAACCTAACCCCAAATCTAAACCTAACCCCAAATCTAAACCTAACCCCAAATCTAAACCTAAAATCTAAACCTAACCCCAAATCTAAACCTGAAATCTAAACCTAACCCCAAATCTAAACCTAAAATCTAAACCTAACCCCAAATCTAAACCTAAAATCTAAACGTAACCCGAAATCGAAACCTAACCTTAAATCTAAAACTAAAATCTAAACCTAACCCCAAATCTAAACCTAGAATCTAAACCTAACCCCAAATCTAAACCTAAAATCTAAACCTAACCCCAAATCTAAACCTAACCCCAAATCTAAACCTAAAATCTAAACCTAACCCCAAATTTAAACCTAAAATCTAAACCTAACCCCAAATCTAAATCTAAAATCTAAACGTAACGCGAAATCGAAACCTAACAATAAATCTAAACCTAAAATCTAAACCTAACCCCAAATCTAAACCTAAAATCTAAACCTAACCCCAAATCTAAATCTAAAATCTAAACCTAAAATCTAAACCTAACCCCAAGTCTAAACCTAAAATCTAAACCTAACCCCAAATCTAAACCTAACCCCAAATCTAAACCTAAAATCTAAACCTAACCCCAAATCTAAACCTAAAATCTAAACCTAACCCCAAATCTAAACCTAAAATCTAAACCTAACCCCAAATCTAAACCTAACCCCAAATCTAAACCTAAAATCTAAACCTAACCCCAAATCTAAACCTAAAATCTAAACCTAAACCCAAATCTAAACCTGAAATCTAAACCTAACCTCAAATCTAAACCTAAAATCTAAACCTAACCCCAAATCTAAACCTAAAATCTAAACCTAAACCCAAATCTAAACCTAACCCCAAATCTAAACCTAAAATCTAAACCTAACCCCAAATCCAAACCTAAAATCTAAACCTAACCCCAAATCTAAACCTAAAATCTAAACCTAACCCCAAATCTAAACCTAACCCCAAATCTAAACCTATAATCTAAACCTAACCCCAAATCTAAACCTAAAATCTAAACCTAACCCCAAATCTAAACCTAACCCCAAATCTAAACCTAAAATCTAAACCTAACCCCAAATCTAAACCTAAAATCTAAACCTAACACCAAATCTAAACCTAACCCCAAATCTAAACCTAAAATCTAAACCTAACCCCAAATCTAAACCTAACCCCAAATCTAAATCTAAAATATAAACGTAACCCGAAATCGAAACCTAACCTTAAATCTAAACCTAAAATCTAAACCTAACCCCAAATCTAAACCTAAAATCTAAACCTAACCCCAAATCTAAACCTAAAATCTAAACCTAACCTTAAATCTAAACCTAAAATCTAAACCTAACCCCAAATCTAAACCTAACCCCAAATCTAAACCTAAAATCTAAACCTAACCCCAAATCTAAACCTAAAATCTAAACCTAACCCCAAATCTAAACCTAACCCCAAATCTAAACCTAAAATCTAAACCTAACCCCAAATCTAAACCTTACCCCAAATATAAACCTAAAATCTAAACCTAACCCCAAATCTAAACCTAAAATCTAAACCTAACCCCAAATCTAAACCTAAAATCTAAACCTAACCCCAAATCTAAACCTAACCCCAAATCTAAACCTAAAATCTAAACCTAACCCCAAATCTAAACCTAAAATCTAAACCTAACCCCAAATCTAAACCTAACCCCAAATCTAAACCTAAAATCTAAACCTAACCCCAAATCTAAACATAACCCCAAATCTAAACCTAAAATCTAAACCTAACCCCAAATCTAAACCTAACCCCAAATCTAAACCTAAAATCTAAACCTAACCTCAAATTTAAACCTAAAATCTAAACCTAACCCCAAATCTAAACCTAAAATCTAAACCTAACCCCAAATCTAAACCTAACCCCAAATCTAAACCTAAAATCTAAACCTAACCCCAAATCTAAACCTGAAATCTAAACCTAACCCCAAATCTAAACCTAAAATCTAAACCTAACCCCAAATCTAAACCTAAAATCTAAACGTAACCCGAAATCGAAACCTAACCTTAAATCTAAAACTAAAATCTAAACCTAACCCCAAATCTAAACCTAACCCCAAATCTAAACCTAGAATCTAAACCTAACCCCAAATCTAAACCTAACCCCAAATCTAAACCTAAAATCTAAACCTAACCCCAAATCTAAACCTAACCCCAAATCTAAACCTAAAATCTAAACCTAACCCCAAATTTAAACCTAAAATCTAAACCTAACCCCAAATCTAAATCTAAAATCTAAACCTAAAATCTAAACCTAACCCCAAGTCTAAACCTAAAATCTAAACCTAACCCCAAATCTAAACCTAACCCCAAATCTAAACCTAAAATCTAAACCTAACCCCAAATCTAAACCTAAAATCTAAACCTAACCCCAAATCTAAACCTAACCCAAAATCTAAACCTAAAATCTAAACCTAACCCCAAATCTAAACCTAACCCCAAATCTAAACCTAAAATCTAAACCTAACCCCAAATCTAAACCTAAAATCTAAACCTAACCCCAAATCTAAACCTAACCCCAAATCTAAACCTAAAATCTAAACCTAACCCCAAATCTAAACCTAACCCCAAATCTAAACCTAGAATCTAAACCTAACCCCAAATCTAAACCTAACCCCAAATCTAAACCTAAAATCTAAACCTAACCCCAAATCTAAACCTAACCCCAAATCTAAACCTAAAATCTAAACCTAACCCCAAATTTAAACCTAAAATCTAAACCTAACCCCAAATCTAAACCTAAAATCTAAACCTAACCCCAAATCTAAACCTAACCCCAAATCTAAACCTAAAATCTAAACCTAACCCCAAATCTAAACCTAAAATCTAAACCTAACCCCAAATCTAAACCTAACCCCAAATCTAAACCTAAAATCTAAACCTAACCCCAAATCTAAACCTAACCCCAAATCTAAACCTAAAATCTAAACCTAACCCCAAATCTAAACCTAACCCCAAATCTAAACCTAAAATCTAAACCTAACCCCAAATCTAAACCTAAAATCTAAACCTAACCCCAAATCTAAACCTAACCCCAAATCTAAACCTAAAATCTAAACCTAACTCCAAATCTAAACCTAACCCCAAATCTAAACCTAAAATCTAAACCTAACCCCAAATCTAAACCTAAAATCTAAACCTAACCCCAAATCTAAACCTAACCCCAAATCTAAACCTAAAATCTAAACCTAACCCCAAATCTAAACCTAAAATCTAAACCTAACCCCAAATCTAAACCTAAAATCTAAACCTAACCCCAAATCTAAACCTAACCCCAAATCTAAACCTAAAATCTAAACCTAACCCCAAATCTAAACCTAACCCCAAATCTAAACCTAAAATCTAAACCTAACCCCAAATCTAAACCTTACCCCAAATATAAACCTAAAATCTAAACCTAACCCCAAATCTAAAACTAAAATCTAAACCTAACCCCAAATCTAAACCTAAAATCTAAACCTAACCCCAAATCTAAACCTAACCCCAAATCTAAACCTAAAATCTAAACCTAACCCCAAATCTAAACCTAACCCCAAATCTAAACCTAAAATCTAAACCTAACCCCAAATCTAAACATAACCCCAAATCTAAACCTAAAATCTAAACCTAACCCCAAATCTAAACCTAACCCCAAATCTAAACCTAAAATCTAAACCTAACCCCCAATTTAAACCTAAAATCTAAACCTAACCCCAAATCTAAACCTAAAATCTAAACCTAACCCCAAATCTAAACCTAACCCCAAATCTAAACCTAAAATCTAAACCTAACCCCAAATCTAAACCTAACCCCAAATCTAAACCTAAAATCTAAACCTAACCCCAAATATAAACCTAAAATCTAAACCTAACCCCAAATCTAAGCCTAAAATCTAAACCTAACCACAAGTCTAGACCTAACCCCAAATCTAAACCTATAATCTAAACCTAACCCCAAATCCAAACCTAAAATCTAAACCTAACCCCAAATCTAAACCTAACCCCAAAACTAAACCTAAAATCTAAACCTAACCCCAAGTCTAAACCTAAAATCTAAACCTAACCCCAAATCTAAACCTAACCCCAAATCTAAACCTAAAATCTAAACCTAACCCCAAATCTAAACCTAAAATCTAAACCTAACCCCAAATCTAAACCTAACCCAAAATCTAAACCTAAAATCTAAACCTAACCCCAAATCTAAACCTAACCCCAAATCTAAACCTAAAATCTAAACCTAACCCCAAATCTAAACCAAAAAATCTAAACCTAACCCCAAATATAAACCTAAAATCTAAACCTAACCCCAAATCTAAACCTAAAATCTAAACCTAACCCCAAATCTAAACCTAAAATCTAAACCTAACCCCAAATCTAAACCTAAAATCTAAACCTAACCCCAAATCTAAACCTAAAATCTAAACCTAACCCCAAATCTAAACCTAACCCCAAATCTAAACCTAAAATCTAAACCTAACCCCAAATCTAAACCTAAAATCTAAACCTAACCCCAAATCTAAACCTAACCCCAAATCTAAACCTAAAATCTAAACCTAACCCCAAATCTAAACCTAAAATCTAAACCTAACCCCAAATCTAAACCTAACCCCAAATCTAAACCTAACCCCAAATCTAAACCTAAAATCTAAACCTAACCCCAAATCTAAAACTAAAATCTAAACCTAACCCCAAATCTAAACCTAACCCCAAATCTAAACCTAAAATCTAAACCTAACCCCAAATCTAAACCTAAAATCTAAACCTAACCCCAAATCTAAACCTAACCCCAAATCTAAACCTAAAATCTAAACCTAACCCCAAATCTAAACCTAAAATCTAAACCTAACCCCAAATCTAAACCTAAAATCTAAACCTAACCCCAAATCTAAACTTAACCCCAAATCTAAACCGAAAATCTAAACCTAACCCCAAATCTAAACCTAAAATCTAAGCCTAACCCCAAATCTAAACCTAAAATCTAAACCTAAAATCTAAACCTAACCCCAAATCTAAACCTAATCCCAAATCTAAACCTAAAATCTAAACCTAACCCCAAATCTAAACCTAACCCCAAATCTAAACCTAAAATCTAAACCTAACCCCAAATCTAAACCAAAAAATCTATACCTAACCCCAAATATAAACCTAAAATCTAAACCTAACCCCAAATCTAAACCTAAAATCTAAACCTAACCCCAAATCTAAACCTAAAATCTAAACCTAACCCCAAATCTAAACCTAAAATCTAAACCTAACCCCAAATCTAAACCTAACCCCAAATCTAAACCTAAAATCTAAACCTAACCCCAAATCTAAACCTAAAATCTAAACCTAACCCCAAATCTAAACCTAACCCCAAATCTAAACCTAAAATCTAAACCTAACCCCAAATCTAAACCTAAAATCTAAACCTAACTCCAAATCTAAACCTAACCCCAAATCTAAACCTAAAATCTAAACCTAACCCCAAATCTAAACCTAAAATCTAAACCTAACCCCAAATCTAAACCTAACCCCAAATCTAAACCTAAAATCTAAACCTAACCCCAAATCTAAACCTAAAATCTAAACCTAACCCCAAATCTAAACCTAACCCCAAATCTAAACCTAAAATCTAAACCTAACCCCAAATCTAAACCTAACCCCAAATCTAAACCTAAAATCTAAACCTAACCCCAAATCTAAACCTAACCCCAAATCTAAACCTAAAATCTAAACCTAACCCCAAATCTAAACCTAAAATCTAAACCTAACCCCAAATCTAAACCTAAAATCTAAACCTAACCCCAAATCTAAACCTAAAATCTAAACCTAACTCCAAATCTAAACCTAACCCCAAATCTAAACCTAAAATCTAAACCTAACCCCAAATCTAAACCTAAAATCTAAACCTAACCCCAAATCTAAACCTAACCCCAAATCTAAACCTAAAATCTAAACCTAACCCCAAATCTAAACCTAAAATCTAAACCTAACCACAAATCTAAACCTAACCCCAAATCTAAACCTAAAATCTAAACCTAACCCCAAATCTAAACCTAAAATCTAAACCTAAAATCTAAACCTAACCCCAAATCTAAACCTAACCCCAAATCTAAACCTAAAATCTAAACCTAACCCCAAATCTAAACCTAACCCCAAATCTAAACCTAAAATCTAAACCTAACCCCAAATTTAAACCTAAAATCTAAACCTAACCCCAAATCTAAACCTAAAATCTAAACCTAACCCCAAATCTAAATCTAAAATCTAAACCTAAAATCTAAACCTAACCCCAAATCTAAACCTAAAATCTAAACCTAACCCCAAATCTAAACCTTACCCCAAATATAAACCTAAAATCTAAACCTAACCCCAAATCTAAAACTAAAATCTAAACCTAACCCCAAATCTAAACCTAAAATCTAAACCTAACCCCAAATCTAAACCTAACCCCAAATCTAAACCTAAAATCTAAACCTAACCCCAAATCTAAACCTAACCCCAAATCTAAACCTAAAATCTAAACCTAACCCCAAATCTAAACATAACCCCAAATCTAAACCTAAAATCTAAACCTAACCCCAAATCTAAACCTAACCCCAAATCTAAACCTAAAATCTAAACCTAACCCCCAATTTAAACCTAAAATCTAAACCTAACCCCAAATCTAAACCTAAAATCTAAACCTAACCCCAAATCTAAACCTAACCCCAAATCTAAACCTAAAATCTAAACCTAACCCCAAATCTAAACCTAACCCCAAATCTAAACCTAAAATCTAAACCTAACCCCAAATATAAACCTAAAATCTAAACCTAACCCCAAATCTAAACCTAAAATCTAAACCTAACCACAAGTCTAGACCTAACCCCAAATCTAAACCTATAATCTAAACCTAACCCCAAATCCAAACCTAAAATCTAAACCTAACCCCAAATCTAAACCTAACCCCAAAACTAAACCTAAAATCTAAACCTAACCCCAAGTCTAAACCTAAAATCTAAACCTAACCCCAAATCTAAACCTAACCCCAAATCTAAACCTAAAATCTAAACCTAACCCCAAATCTAAACCTAAAATCTAAACCTAACCCCAAATCTAAACCTAACCCAAAATCTAAACCTAAAATCTAAACCTAACCCCAAATCTAAACCTAACCCCAAATCTAAACCTAAAATCTAAACCTAACCCCAAATCTAAACCAAAAAATCTAAACCTAACCCCAAATATAAACCTAAAATCTAAACCTAACCCCAAATCTAAACCTAAAATCTAAACCTAACCCCAAATCTAAACCTAAAATCTAAACCTAACCCCAAATCTAAACCTAAAATCTAAACCTAACCCCAAATCTAAACCTAAAATCTAAACCTAACCCCAAATCTAAACCTAACCCCAAATCTAAACCTAAAATCTAAACCTAACCCCAAATCTAAACCTAACCCCAAATCTAAACCTAAAATCTAAACCTAACCCCAAATCTAAACCTAACCCCAAATCTAAACCTAAAATCTAAACCTAACCCCAAATCTAAACCTAAAATCTAAACCTAACCCCAAATCTAAACCTAACCCCAAATCTAAACCTAAAATCTAAACCTAACCCCAAATCTAAAACTAAAATCTAAACCTAACCCCAAATCTAAACCTAACCCCAAATCTAAACCTAAAATCTAAACCTAACCCCAAATCTAAACCTAAAATCTAAACCTAACCCCAAATCTAAACCTAATGCCAAATCTAAACCTAAAATCTAAACCTAACCCCAAATCTAAACCTAAAATCTAAACCTAACCCCAAATCTAAACCTAAAATCTAAACCTAACCCCAAATCTAAACTTAACCCCAAATCTAAACCGAAAATCTAAACCTAACCCCAAATCTAAACCTAAAATCTAAGCCTAACCCCAAATCTAAACCTAAAATCTAAACCTAAAATCTAAACCTAACCCCAAATCTAAACCTAATCCCAAATCTAAACCTAAAATCTAAACCTAACCCCAAATCTAAACCTAACCCCAAATCTAAACCTAAAATCTAAACCTAACCCCAAATCTAAACCAAAAAATCTATACCTAACCCCAAATATAAACCTAAAATCTAAACCTAACCCCAAATCTAAACCTAAAATCTAAACCTAACCCCAAATCTAAACCTAAAATCTAAACCTAACCCCAAATCTAAACCTAAAATCTAAACCTAACCCCAAATCTAAACCTAACCCCAAATCTAAACCTAAAATCTAAACCTAACCCCAAATCTAAACCTAAAATCTAAACCTAACCCCAAATCTAAACCTAACCCCAAATCTAAACCTAAAATCTAAACCTAACCCCAAATCTAAACCTAAAATCTAAACCTAACTCCAAATCTAAACCTAACCCCAAATCGAAACCTAAAATCTAAACCTAACCCCAAATCTAAACCTAAAATCTAAACCTAACCCCAAATCTAAACCTAACCCCAAATCTAAACCTAAAATCTAAACCTAACCCCAAATCTAAACCTAAAATCTAAACCTAACCCCAAATCTAAACCTAACCCCAAATCTAAACCTAAAATCTAAACCTAACCCCAAATCTAAACCTAACCCCAAATCTAAACCTAAAATCTAAACCTAACCCCAAATCTAAACCTAACCCCAAATCTAAACCTAAAATCTAAACCTAACCCCAAATCTAAACCTAAAATCTAAACCTAACCCCAAATCTAAACCTAACCCCAAATCTAAACCTAAAATCTAAACCTAACCCCAAATCTAAACCTAAAATCTAAACCTAACTCCAAATCTAAACCTAACCCCAAATCTAAACCTAAAATCTAAACCTAACCCCAAATCTAAACCTAAAATCTAAACCTAACCCCAAATCTAAACCTAACCCCAAATCTAAACCTAAAATCTAAACCTAACCCCAAATCTAAACCTAAAATCTAAACCTAACCCCAAATCTAAACCTAACCCCAAATCTAAACCTAAAATCTAAACCTAACCCCAAATCTAAACCTAAAATCTAAACCTAAAATCTAAACCTAAGCCAAATCTAAACCTAACCCCAAATCTAAACCTAAAATCTAAACCTAACCCCAAATCTAAACCTAACCCCAAATCTAAACCTAAAATCTAAACCTAACCCCAAATTTAAACCTAAAATCTAAACCTAACCCCAAATCTAAACCTAAAATCTAAACCTAACCCCAAATCTAAATCTAAAATCTAAACCTAAAATCTAAACCTAACCCCAAGTCTAAACCTAAAATCTAAACCTAACCCCAAATCTAAACCTAACCCCAAATCTAAACCTAAAATCTAAACCTAACCCCAAATCTAAACCTAAAATCTAAACCTAACCCAAAATCTAAACCTAAAATCTAAACCTAACCCCAAATCTAAACCTAACCCCAAATCTAAACCTAAAATCTAAACCTAACCCCAAATCTAAACCTAACCCCAAATCTAAACCTAAAATCTAAACCTAACCCCAAATCTAAACCTAACCCCAAATCTAAACCTAAAATCTAAACCTAACCCCAAATCTAAACCTAACCCCAAATCTAAACCTAAAATCTAAACCTAACCCCAAATTTAAACCTAAAATCTAAACCTAACCCCAAATCTAAACCTAAAATCTAAACCTAACCCCAAATCTAAACCTAACCCCAAATCTAAACCTATAATCTAAACCTAACCCCAAATCTAAACCTAAAATCTAAACCTAACCCCAAATCTAAACCTAACCCCAAATCTAAACCTAAAATCTAAACCTAACCCCAAATCTAAACCTAACCCCAAATCTAAACCTAAAATCTAAACCTAACCCCAAATCTAAACCTAACCCCAAATCTAAACCTAAAATCTAAACCTAACCCCAAATCTAAACCTAAAATCTAAACCTAACCCCAAATCTAAACCTAACCCCAAATCTAAACCTAAAATCTAAACCTAACCCCAAATCTAAACCTAACCCCAAATCTAAACCTAAAATCTAAACCTAACCCCAAATCTAAACCTAAAATCTAAACCTAACCCCAAATCTAAACCTAACCCCAAATCTAAACCTAAAATCTAAACCTAACCCCAAATCTAAACCTAAAATCTAAACCTAACCCCAAATCTAAACCTAAAATCTAAACCTAACCCCAAATCTAAACCTAACCCCAAATCTAAACCTAAAATCTAAACCTAACCCCAAATCTAAACCTTACCCCAAATATAAACCTAAAATCTAAACTTAACCCCAAATCTAAACCTAAAATCTAAACCTAACCCCAAATCTAAACCTTACCCCAAATATAAACCTAAAATCTAAACCTAACCCCAAATCTAAAACTAAAATCTAAACCTAACCCCAAATCTAAACCTAAAATCTAAACCTAACCCCAAATCTAAACCTAAAATCTAAACCTAACCCCCAATTTAAACCTAAAATCTAAACCTAACCCCAAATCTAAACCTAAAATCTAAACCTAACCCCAAATCTAAACCTAACCCCAAATCTAAACCTAAAATCTAAACCTAACCCCAAATCTAAACCTAAAATCTAAACCTAACCCCAAATCTAAACCTAACCCCAAATCTAAACCTAAAATCTAAACCTAACCCCAAATCTAAACCTAAAATCTAAACCTAACCACAAGTCTAGACCTAACCCCAAATCTAAACCTATAATCTAAACCTAACCCCAAATCCAAACCTAAAATCTAAACCTAACCCCAAATCTAAACCTAACCCCAAAACTAAACCTAAAATCTAAACCTAACCCCAAATCTAAACCTAAAATCTAAACCTAACCCCAAATCTAAACCTAACCCCAAATCTAAACCTAAAATCTAAACCTAACCCCAAATTTAAACCTAAAATCTAAACCTAACCCCAAATCTAAACCTAAAATCTAAACCTAACCCCAAATCTAAACCCAGCACCAAATCTAAACCTAAAATCTAAACCTAACCCCAAATCTAAACCTAAAATCTAAACCTAACCCCAAATCTAAACCTAACCCCAAATCTAAACCTAAAATCTAAACCTAACCCCAAATCTAAATCTAACCCCAAATCTAAACCTAAAATCTAAACCTAACCCCAAATCTAAACCTAACCCCAAATCTAAACCTAAAATCTAAACCTAACCCCAAATCTAAATCTAACCCCAAATCTAAACCTAAAATCTAAACCTAACCCCAAATCTAAACCTAAAATCTAAACCTAACCCCAAGTCTAAACCTAACCCCAAATCTAAACCTAACCCCAAATCTAAACCTAAAATCTAAACCTAACCCCAAATCTAAACCTAACCCCAAATCTAAACCTAACCCCAAATCTAAACCTAAAATCTAAACCTAACCCCAAATCTAAACCTGAAATCTAAACCTAACCCCAAATCTAAACCTAAAATCTAAACCTAACCCCAAATCTAAACCTAAAATCTAAACGTAACCCGAAATCGAAACCTAACCTTAAATCTAAAACTAAAATCTAAACCTAACCCCAAATCTAAACCTAACCCCAAATCTAAACCTAGAATCTAAACCTAACCCCAAATCTAAACCTAACCCCAAATCTAAACCTAAAATCTAAACCTAACCCCAAATCTAAACCTAACCCCAAATCTAAACCTAAAATCTAAACCTAACCCCAAATTTAAACCTAAAATCTAAACCTAACCCCAAATCTAAATCTAAAATCTAAACCTAAAATCTAAACCTAACCCCAAGTCTAAACCTAAAATCTAAACCTAACCCCAAATCTAAACCTAACCCCAAATCTAAACCTAAAATCTAAACCTAACCCCAAATCTAAACCTAAAATCTAAACCTAACCCCAAATCTAAACCTAACCCAAAATCTAAACCTAAAATCTAAACCTAACCCCAAATCTAAACCTAACCCCAAATCTAAACCTAAAATCTAAACCTAACCCCAAATCTAAACCTAAAATCTAAACCTAACCCCAAATCTAAACCTAACCCCAAATCTAAACCTAAAATCTAAACCTAACCCCAAATCTAAACCTAACCCCAAATCTAAACCTAAAATCTAAACCTAACCCCAAATCTAAACCTAACCCCAAATCTAAACCTAGAATCTAAACCTAACCCCAAATCTAAACCTAACCCCAAATCTAAACCTAAAATCTAAACCTAACCCCAAATCTAAACCTAACCCCAAATCTAAACCTAAAATCTAAACCTAACCCCAAATTTAAACCTAAAATCTAAACCTAACCCCAAATCTAAACCTAAAATCTAAACCTAACCCCAAATCTAAACCTAACCCCAAATCTAAACCTATAATCTAAACCTAACCCCAAATCTAAACCTAAAATCTAAACCTAACCCCAAATCTAAACCTAACCCCAAATCTAAACCTAAAATCTAAACCTAACCCCAAATCTAAACCTAACCCCAAATCTAAACCTAAAATCTAAACCTAACCCCAAATCTAAACCTAACCCCAAATCTAAACCTAAAATCTAAACCTAACCCCAAATCTAAACCTAAAATCTAAACCTAACCCCAAATCTAAACCTAACCCCAAATCTAAACCTAAAATCTAAACCTAACCCCAAATCTAAACCTAACCCCAAATCTAAACCTAAAATCTAAACCTAACCCCAAATCTAAACCTAAAATCTAAACCTAACCCCAAATCTAAACCTAACCCCAAATCTAAACCTAAAATCTAAACCTAACCCCAAATCTAAACCTAAAATCTAAACCTAACCCCAAATCTAAACCTAACTCCAAATCTAAACCTAAAATCTAAACCTAACCCCAAATCTAAACCTAAAATCTAAACCTAACCCCAAATCTAAACCTAACCCCAAATCTAAACCTAAAATCTAAACCTAACCCCAAATCTAAACCTTACCCCAAATATAAACCTAAAATCTAAACCTAACCCCAAATCTAAAACTAAAATCTAAACCTAACCCCAAATCTAAACCTAAAATCTAAACCTAACCCCAAATCTAAACCTAAAATCTAAACCTAACCCCAAATCTAAACCTAACCCCAAATCTAAACCTAAAATCTAAACCTAACCCCAAATCTAAACATAACCCCAAATCTAAACCTAAAATCTAAACCTAACCCCAAATCTAAACCTAACCCCAAATCTAAACCTAAAATCTAAACCTAACCCCCAATTTAAACCTAAAATCTAAACCTAACCCCAAATCTAAACCTAAAATCTAAACCTAACCCCAAATCTAAACCTAACCCCAAATCTAAACCTAAAATCTAAACCTAACCCCAAATCTAAACCTAACCCCAAATCTAAACCTAAAATCTAAACCTAACCCCAAATATAAACCTAAAATCTAAACCTAACCCCAAATCTAAACCTAAAATCTAAACCTAACCACAAGTCTAGACCTAACCCCAAATCTAAACCTATAATCTAAACCTAACCCCAAATCCAAAACTAAAATCTAAACCTAACCCCAAATCTAAACCTAACCCCAAAACTAAACCTAAAATCTAAACCTAACCCCAAATCTAAACCTAAAATCTAAGCCTAACCCCAAATCTAAACCTAAAATCTAAACCTAAAATCTAAACCTAACCCCAAATCTAAACCTAACCCCAAATCTAAACCTAGAATCTAAACCTAACCCCAAATCTAAACCTAACCCCAAATCTAAACCTAAAATCTAAACCTAACCCCAAATCTAAACCTAACCCCAAATCTAAACCTAAAATCTAAACCTAACCCCAAATTTAAACCTAAAATCTAAACCTAACCCCAAATCTAAACCTAAAATCTAAACCTAACCCCAAATCTAAACCTAACCCCAAATCTAAACCTATAATCTAAACCTAACCCCAAATCTAAACCTAAAATCTAAACCTAACCCCAAATCTAAACCTAACCCCAAATCTAAACCTAAAATCTAAACCTAACCCCAAATCTAAACCTAACCCCAAATCTAAACCTAAAATCTAAACCTAACCCCAAATCTAAACCTAACCCCAAATCTAAACCTAAAATCTAAACCTAACCCCAAATCTAAACCTAAAATCTAAACCTAACCCCAAATCTAAACCTAACCCCAAATCTAAACCTAAAATCTAAACCTAACCCCAAATCTAAACCTAACCCCAAATCTAAACCTAAAATCTAAACCTAACCCCAAATCTAAACCTAAACTCTAAACCTAACCCCAAATCTAAACCTAACCCCAAATCTAAACCTAAAATCTAAACCTAACCCCAAATCTAAACCTAAAATCTAAACCTAACCCCAAATCTAAACCTAACCCCAAATCTAAACCTAAAATCTAAACCTAACCCCAAATCTAAACCTAAAATCTAAACCTAACCCCAAATCTAAACCTAACCCCAAATCTAAACCTAAAATCTAAACCTAACCCCAAATCTAAACATAACCCCAAATCTAAACCTAAAATCTAAACCTAACCCCAAATCTAAACCTAACCCCAAATCTAAACCTAAAATCTAAACCTAACCCCCAATTTAAACCTAAAATCTAAACCTAACCCCAAATCTAAACCTAAAATCTAAACCTAACCCCAAATCTAAACCTAACCCCAAATCTAAACCTAAAATCTAAACCTAACCCCAAATCTAAACCTAACCCCAAATCTAAACCTAAAATCTAAACCTAACCCCAAATATAAACCTAAAATCTAAACCTAACCCCAAATCTAAACCTAAAATCTAAACCTAACCACAAGTCTAGACCTAACCCCAAATCTAAACCTATAATCTAAACCTAACCCCAAATCCAAAACTAAAATCTAAACCTAACCCCAAATCTAAACCTAACCCCAAAACTAAACCTAAAATCTAAACCTAACCCCAAATCTAAACCTAAAATCTAAGCCTAACCCCAAATCTAAACCTAAAATCTAAACCTAAAATCTAAACCTAACCCCAAATCTAAACCTAACCCCAAATCTAAACCTAGAATCTAAACCTAACCCCAAATCTAAACCTAACCCCAAATCTAAACCTAAAATCTAAACCTAACCCCAAATCTAAACCTAACCCCAAATCTAAACCTAAAATCTAAACCTAACCCCAAATTTAAACCTAAAATCTAAACCTAACCCCAAATCTAAACCTAAAATCTAAACCTAACCCCAAATCTAAACCTAACCCCAAATCTAAACCTATAATCTAAACCTAACCCCAAATCTAAACCTAAAATCTAAACCTAACCCCAAATCTAAACCTAACCCCAAATCTAAACCTAAAATCTAAACCTAACCCCAAATCTAAACCTAACCCCAAATCTAAACCTAAAATCTAAACCTAACCCCAAATCTAAACCTAACCCCAAATCTAAACCTAAAATCTAAACCTAACCCCAAATCTAAACCTAAAATCTAAACCTAACCCCAAATCTAAACCTAACCCCAAATCTAAACCTAAAATCTAAACCTAACCCCAAATCTAAACCTAACCCCAAATCTAAACCTAAAATCTAAACCTAACCCCAAATCTAAACCTAAAATCTAAACCTAACCCCAAATCTAAACCTAACCCCAAATCTAAACCTAAAATCTAAACCTAACCCCAAATCTAAACCTAAAATCTAAACCTAACCCCAAATCTAAACCTAAAATCTAAACCTAACCCCAAATCTAAACCTAACCCCAAATCTAAACCTAAAATCTAAACCTAACCCCAAATCTAAACCTAAAATCTAAACCTAAAATCTAAACCTAACCCCAAATCTAAACCTAAAATCTAAACCTAACCCCAAATCTAAACCTTACCCCAAATATAAACCTAAAATCTAAACCTAACCCCAAATCTAAACCTAAAATCTAAACCTAACCCCAAATCTAAACCTAAAATCTAAACCTAACCCCAAATCTAAACCTAACCCCAAATCTAAACCTAAAATCTAAACCTAACCTAAAATCTAAACCTAAAATCTAAACCTAACCCCAAATCTAAACCTAACCCCAAATCTAAACCTAGAATCTAAACCTAACCCCAAATCTAAACCTAACCCCAAATCTAAACCTAAAATCTAAACCTAACCCCAAATCTAAACCTAACCCCAAATCTAAACCTAAAATCTAAACCTAACCCCCAATTTAAACCTAAAATCTAAACCTAACCCCAAATCTAAACCTAAAATCTAAACCTAACCCCAAATCTAAACCTAACCCCAAATCTAAACCTAAAATCTAAACCTAACCCCAAATCTAAACCTAACCCCAAATCTAAACCTAAAATCTAAACCTAACCCCAAATCTAAACCTAAAATCTAAACCTAACCCCAAATCTAAACCTAAAATCTAAACCTAACCACAAATCTAAACTTAACCCCAAATCTAAACCGAAAATCTAAACCTAACCCCAAATCTAAACCTAAAATCTAAGCCTAACCCCAAATCTAAACCTAAAATCTAAACCTAAAATCTAAACCTAACCCCAAATCTAAACCTAATCCCAAATCTAAACCTAATCCCAAATCTAAACCTAAAATCTAAACCTAACCCCAAATCTAAACCTAAAATCTAAACCTAACCCCAAATCTAAACCAAAAAATCTAAACCTAACCCCAAATATAAACCTAAAATCTAAACCTAACCCCAAATCTAAACCTAAAATCTAAATCTAACCCCAAATCTAAACCTAACCCCAAATCTAAACCTAAAATCTAAACCTAACCCCAAATCTAAACCTAACCCCAAATCTAAACCTAAAATCTAAACCTAACCCCAAATCTAAACCTAACCCCAAATCTAAACCTAAAATCTAAACCTAACCCCAAATCTAAACCTAACCCCAAATCTAAACCTAACCCCAAATCTAAACCTGAAATCTAAACCTAACCTCAAATCTAAACCTAAAATCTAAACCTAAGCCCAAATCTAAACCTAAAATCTAAACGTAACCCGAAATCGAAACCTAACCTTAAATCTAAACCTAAAATCTAAACCTAACCCCAAATCTAAACCTAAAATCTAAACCTAAAATCTAAACCTAACCCCAAATCTAAACCTAACCCCAAATCTAAACCTAAAATCTAAACCTAACCCCAAATCTAAACCTAAAATCTAAACCTAACCCCAAATCTAAACCTAAAATCTAAACCTAACCCCAAATCTAAACCTAACCCCAAATCTAAACCTAAAATCTAAACCTAACCCCAAATCTAAACCTAACCCCAAATCTAAACCTAAAATCTAAACCTAACTCCAAATCTAAACCTGAAATCTAAACCTAACCCCAAATCTAAACCTAAAATCTAAACCTAACCCCAAATCTAAACCTAACCCCAAATCTAAACCTAAAATCTAAACCTAACCCCAAATCTAAACCTAACCCCAAATCTAAACCTAAAATCTAAACCTAACCCCAAATCTAAACCTAAAATCTAAACCTAACCCCAAATCTAAACCTAAAATCTAAACCTAAAATCTAAACCTAACCCCAAATCTAAACCTAATCCCAAATCTATAACCTAAAATCTAAACCTAACCCCAAATCTAAACCTAAAATCTAAACCTAACCCCAAATCTAAACCAAAAAATCTAAACCTAACCCCAAATCTAAACCTAAAATCTAAACCTAACCCCAAATCTAAACCTAAAATCTAAACCTAACCCCAAATCTAAACCTAAAATCTAAACCTAACCCCAAATCTAAACCTAACCCCAAATCTAAACCTAAAATCTAAACCTAACCCCAAATCTAAACCTAAAATCTAAACCTAACCCCAAATCTAAACCTAAAATCTAAACCTAACCCCAAATCTAAACCTAACCCCAAATCTAAACCTAGAATCTAAACCTAACCCCAAATTTAAACCTAACCCCAAATCTAAACCTAAAATCTAAACCTAACCCCAAATCTAAACCTAACCCCAAATCTAAACCTAAAATCTAAACCTAACCCCAAATTTAAACCTAAAATCTAAACCTAACCCCAAATCTAAACCTAAAATCTAAACCTAACCCCAAATCTAAACCCAGCACCAAATCTAAACCTAAAATCTAAACCTAACCCCAAATCTAAACCTAAAATCTAAACCTAACCCCAAATCTAAACCTAACCCCAAATCTAAACCTAAAATCTAAACCTAACCCCAAATCTAAATCTAACCCCAAATCTAAACCTAAAATCTAAACCTAACCCCAAATCTAAACCTAAAATCTAAACCTAACCCCAAGTCTAAACCTAACCCCAAATCTAAACCTAACCCCAAATCTAAACCTAAAATCTAAACCTAACCCCAAATCTAAACCTAACCCCAAATCTATAACCTAACCCCAAATCTAAACCTAAAATCTAAACCTAACCCCAAATCTAAACCTGAAATCTAAACCTAACCCCAAATCTAAACCTAAAATCTAAACCTAACCCCAAATCTAAACCTAAAATCTAAACGTAACCCGAAATCGAAACCTAACCTTAAATCTAAAACTAAAATCTAAACCTAACCCCAAATCTAAACCTAGAATCTAAACCTAACCCCAAATCTAAACCTAAAATCTAAACCTAACCCCAAATCTAAACCTAACCCCAAATCTAAATCTAAAATCTAAACCTAAAATCTAAACCTAACCCCAAGTCTAAACCTAAAATCTAAACCTAACCCCAAATCTAAACCTAACCCCAAATCTAAACCTAAAATCTAAACCTAACCCCAAATCTAAACCTAAAATCTAAACCTAACCCCAAATCTAAACCTAAAATCTAAACCTAACCCCAAATCTAAACCTAACCCCAAATCTAAACCTAAAATCTAAACCTAACCCCAAATCTAAACCTAAAATCTAAACCTAAACCCAAATCTAAACCTGAAATCTAAACCTAACCCCAAATCTAAACCTAAAATCTAAACCTAACCCCAAATCCAAACCTAAAATCTAAACCTAACCCCAAATCTAAACCTAAAATCTAAACCTAACCCCAAATCTAAACCTAACCCCAAATCTAAACCTAAAATCTAAACCTAACCCCAAATCTAAACCTAAAAATCTAAACCTAACCCCAAATCTAAACCTAAAATCTAAACCTAACCCCAAATCTAAACCTAAAATCTAAACCTAACCCCAAATCTAAACCTAACCCCAAATCTAAACCTAGAATCTAAACCTAACCCCAAATTTAAACCTAACCCCAAATCTAAACCTAAAATCTAAACCTAACCCCAAATCTAAACCTAACCCCAAATCTAAACCTAAAATCTAAACCTAACCCCAAATTTAAACCTAAAATCTAAACCTAACCCCAAATCTAAACCTAAAATCTAAACCTAACCCCAAATCTAAACCCAGCACCAAATCTAAACCTAAAATCTAAACCTAACCCCAAATCTAAACCTAAAATCTAAACCTAACCCCAAATCTAAACCTAACCCCAAATCTAAACCTAAAATCTAAACCTAACCCCAAATCTAAATCTAACCCCAAATCTAAACCTAAAATCTAAACCTAACCCCAAATCTAAACCTAAAATCTAAACCTAACCCCAAGTCTAAACCTAACCCCAAATCTAAACCTAACCCCAAATCTAAACCTAAAATCTAAACCTAACCCCAAATCTAAACCTAACCCCAAATCTAAACCTAACCCCAAATCTAAACCTAAAATCTAAACCTAACCCCAAATCTAAACCTGAAATCTAAACCTAACCCCAAATCTAAACCTAAAATCTAAACCTAACCCCAAATCTAAACCTAAAATCTAAACGTAACCCGAAATCGAAACCTAACCTTAAATCTAAAACTAAAATCTAAACCTAACCCCAAATCTAAACCTAGAATCTAAACCTAACCCCAAATCTAAACCTAAAATCTAAACCTAACCCCAAATCTAAACCTAACCCCAAATCTAAACCTAAAATCTAAACCTAACCCCAAATTTAAACCTAAAATCTAAACCTAACCCCAAATCTAAATCTAAAATCTAAACGTAACGCGAAATCGAAACCTAACAATAAATCTAAACCTAAAATCTAAACCTAACCCCAAATCTAAACCTAAAATCTAAACCTAACCCCAAATCTAAATCTAAAATCTAAACCTAAAATCTAAACCTAACCCCAAGTCTAAACCTAAAATCTAAACCTAACCCCAAATCTAAACCTAACCCCAAATCTAAACCTAAAATCTAAACCTAACCCCAAATCTAAACCTAAAATCTAAACCTAACCCCAAATCTAAACCTAAAATCTAAACCTAACCCCAAATCTAAACCTAACCCCAAATCTAAACCTAAAATCTAAACCTAACCCCAAATCTAAACCTAAAATCTAAACCTAAACCCAAATCTAAACCTGAAATCTAAACCTAACCTCAAATCTAAACCTAAAATCTAAACCTAACCCCAAATCTAAACCTAAAATCTAAACCTAAACCCAAATCTAAACCTAACCCCAAATCTAAACCTAAAATCTAAACCTAACCCCAAATCCAAACCTAAAATCTAAACCTAACCCCAAATCTAAACCTAAAATCTAAACCTAACCCCAAATCTAAACCTAACCCCAAATCTAAACCTATAATCTAAACCTAACCCCAAATCTAAACCTAAAATCTAAACCTAAAATCTAAACCTAACCCCAAATCTAAACCTAAAATCTAAACCTAACCCCAAATCTAAACCTAAAATCTAAACCTAACACCAAATCTAAACCTAACCCCAAATCTAAACCTAAAATCTAAACCTAACCCCAAATCTAAACCTAACCCCAAATCTAAATCTAAAATATAAACGTAACCCGAAATCGAAACCTAACCTTAAATCTAAACCTAAAATCTAAACCTAACCCCAAATCTAAACCTAAAATCTAAACCTAACCCCAAATCTAAACCTAAAATCTAAACCTAACCTTAAATCTAAACCTAAAATCTAAACCTAACCCCAAATCTAAACCTAACCCCAAATCTAAACCTAAAATCTAAACCTAACCCCAAATCTAAACCTAAAATCTAAACCTAACCCCAAATCTAAACCTAACCCCAAATCTAAACCTAAAATCTAAACCTAACCCCAAATCTAAACCTTACCCCAAATATAAACCTAAAATCTAAACCTAACCCCAAATCTAAACCTAAAATCTAAACCTAACCCCAAATCTAAACCTAAAATCTAAACCTAACCCCAAATCTAAACCTAACCCCAAATCTAAACCTAAAATCTAAACCTAACCCCAAATCTAAACCTAAAATCTAAACCTAACCCCAAATCTAAACCTAACCCCAAATCTAAACCTAAAATCTAAACCTAACCCCAAATCTAAACATAACCCCAAATCTAAACCTAAAATCTAAACCTAACCCCAAATCTAAACCTAACCCCAAATCTAAACCTAAAATCTAAACCTAACCTCAAATTTAAACCTAAAATCTAAACCTAACCCCAAATCTAAACCTAAAATCTAAACCTAACCCCAAATCTAAACCTAACCCCAAATCTAAACCTAAAATCTAAACCTAACCCCAAATCTAAACCTAACCCCAAATCTAAACCTAAAATCTAAACCTAACCCCAAATATAAACCTAAAATCTAAACCTAACCCCAAATTTAAACCTAAAATCTAAACCTAACCCCAAATCTAAATCTAAAATCTAAACGTAACCCGAAATCGAAACCTAACAATAAATCTAAACCTAAAATCTAAACCTAACCCCAAATCTAAACCTAAAATCTAAACCTAACCCCAAATCTAAATCTAAAATCTAAACCTAAAATCTAAACCTAACCCCAAGTCTAAACCTAAAATCTAAACCTAACCCCAAATCTAAACCTAACCCCAAATCTAAACCTAAAATCTAAACCTAACCCCAAATCTAAACCTAAAATCTAAACCTAACCCCAAATCTAAACCTAACCCAAAATCTAAACCTAAAATCTAAACCTAACCCCAAATCTAAACCTAAAATCTAAACCTAACCCCAAATCTAAACCTGAAATCTAAACCTAACCTCAAATCTAAACCTAAAATCTAAACCTAACCCCAAATCTAAACCTAAAATCTAAACCTAAACCCAAATCTAAACCTAACCCCAAATCTAAACCTAAAATCTAAACCTAACCCCAAATCTAAACCTAACCCCAAATCTAAACCTATAATCTAAACCTAACCCCAAATCTAAACCTAAAATCTAAACCTAACCACAAATCTAAACTTAACCCCAAATCTAAACCGAAAATCTAAACCTAACCCCAAATCTAAACCTAAAATCTAAGCCTAACCCCAAATCTAAACCTAAAATCTAAACCTAAAATCTAAACCTAACCCTAAATCTAAACCTAATCCCAAATCTAAACCTAATCCCAAATCTAAACCTAAAATCTAAACCTAACCCCAAATCTAAACCTAAAATCTAAACCTAACCCCAAATCTAAACCAAAAAATCTAAACCTAACCCCAAATATAAACCTAAAATCTAAACCTAACCCCAAATCTAAACCTAAAATCTAAATCTAACCCCAAATCTAAACCTAACCCCAAATCTAAACCTAAAATCTAAACCTAACCCCAAATCTAAACCTAACCCCAAATCTAAACCTAAAATCTAAACCTAACCCCAAATCTAAACCTAACCCCAAATCTAAACCTAAAATCTAAACCTAACCCCAAATCTAAACCTAACCCCAAATCTAAACCTAACCCCAAATCTAAACCTGAAATCTAAACCTAACCTCAAATCTAAACCTAAAATCTAAACCTAAGCCCAAATCTAAACCTAAAATCTAAACGTAACCCGAAATCGAAACCTAACCTTAAATCTAAACCTAAAATCTAAACCTAACCCCAAATCTAAACCTAAAATCTAAACCTAAAATCTAAACCTAACCCCAAATCTAAACCTAACCCCAAATCTAAACCTAAAATCTAAACCTAACCCCAAATCTAAACCTAAAATCTAAACCTAACCCCAAATCTAAACCTAAAATCTAAACCTAACCCCAAATCTAAACCTAACCCCAAATCTAAACCTAAAATCTAAACCTAACCCCAAATCTAAACCTAACCCCAAATCTAAACCTAAAATCTAAACCTAACCCCAAGTCTAAACCTAAAATCTAAACCTAACCCCAAATCTAAACCTAAAATCTAAACCTAAAATCTAAACCTAACCCCAAATCTAAACCTAATCCCAAATCTATAACCTAAAATCTAAACCTAACCCCAAATCTAAACCTAACCCCAAATCTAAACCTAAAATCTAAACCTAACCCCAAATCTAAACCAAAAAATCTAAACCTAACCCCAAATCTAAACCTAAAATCTAAACCTAACCCCAAATCTAAACCTAAAATCTAAACCTAACCCCAAATCTAAACCTAAAATCTAAACCTAACCCCAAATCTAAACCTAACCCCAAATCTAAACCTAAAATCTAAACCTAACCCCAAATCTAAACCTAAAATCTAAACCTAACCCCAAATCTAAACCTAAAATCTAAACCTAACCCCAAATCTAAACCTAACCCCAAATCTAAACCTAGAATCTAAACCTAACCCCAAATTTAAACCTAACCCCAAATCTAAACCTAAAATCTAAACCTAACCCCAAATCTAAACCTAACCCCAAATCTAAACCTAAAATCTAAACCTAACCCCAAATTTAAACCTAAAATCTAAACCTAACCCCAAATCTAAACCTAAAATCTAAACCTAACCCCAAATCTAAACCCAGCACCAAATCTAAACCTAAAATCTAAACCTAACCCCAAATCTAAACCTAAAATCTAAACCTAACCCCAAATCTAAACCTAACCCCAAATCTAAACCTAAAATCTAAACCTAACCCCAAATCTAAACCTAAAATCTAAACCTAACCCCAAATCTAAACCTAACCCCAAATCTAAACCTAAAATCTAAACCTAACCCCAAATCTAAACATAACCCCAAATCTAAACCTAAAATCTAAACCTAACCCCAAATCTAAACCTAACCCCAAATCTAAACCTAAAATCTAAACCTAACCTCAAATTTAAACCTAAAATCTAAACCTAACCCCAAATCTAAACCTAAAATCTAAACCTAACCCCAAATCTAAACCTAACCCCAAATCTAAACCTAAAATCTAAACCTAACCCCAAATCTAAACCTAACCCCAAATCTAAACCTAAAATCTAAACCTAACCCCAAATATAAACCTAAAATCTAAACCTAACCCCAAATATAAACCTAAAATCTAAACCTAACCCCAAATCTAAATCTAAAATCTAAACGTAACCCGAAATCGAAACCTAACAATAAATCTAAACCTAAAATCTAAACCTAACCCCAAATCTAAACCTAAAATCTAAACCTAACCCCAAATCTAAATCTAAAATCTAAACCTAAAATCTAAACCTAACCCCAAGTCTAAACCTAAAATCTAAACCTAACCCCAAATCTAAACCTAACCCCAAATCTAAACCTAAAATCTAAACCTAACCCCAAATCTAAACCTAAAATCTAAACCTAACCCCAAATCTAAACCTAACCCCAAATCTAAACCTAAAATCTAAACCTAACCCCAAATCTAAACCTGAAATCTAAACCTAACCTCAAATCTAAACCTAAAATCTAAACCTAACCCCAAATCTAAACCTAAAATCTAAACCTAAACCCAAATCTAAACCTAACCCCAAATCTAAACCTAAAATCTAAACCTAACCCCAAATCCAAACCTAAAATCTAAACCTAACCCCAAATCTAAACCTAAAATCTAAACCTAACCCCAAATCTAAACCTAACCCCAAATCTAAACCTATAATCTAAACCTAACCCCAAATCTAAACCTAAAATCTAAACCTAACCACAAATCTAAACTTAACCCCAAATCTAAACCGAAAATCTAAACCTAACCCCAAATCTAAACCTAAAATCTAAGCCTAACCCCAAATCTAAACCTAAAATCTAAACCTAAAATCTAAACCTAACCCCAAATCTAAACCTAATCCCAAATCTAAACCTAATCCCAAATCTAAACCTAAAATCTAAACCTAACCCCAAATCTAAACCTAAAATCTAAACCTAACCCCAAATCTAAACCAAAAAATCTAAACCTAACCCCAAATATAAACCTAAAATCTAAACCTAACCCCAAATCTAAACCTAAAATCTAAATCTAACCCCAAATCTAAACCTAACCCCAAATCTAAACCTAAAATCTAAACCTAACCCCAAATCTAAACCTAACCCCAAATCTAAACCTAAAATCTAAACCTAACCCCAAATCTAAACCTAACCCCAAATCTAAACCTAAAATCTAAACCTAACCCCAAATCTAAACCTAACCCCAAATCTAAACCTAACCCCAAATCTAAACCTGAAATCTAAACCTAACCTCAAATCTAAACCTAAAATCTAAACCTAAGCCCAAATCTAAACCTAAAATCTAAACGTAACCCCAAATCTAAACCTAAAATCTAAACCTAACCCCAAATCTAAACCTAAAATCTAAACCTAACCTTAAATCTAAACCTAAAATCTAAACCTAACCCCAAATCTAAACCTAACCCCAAATCTAAACCTAAAATCTAAACCTAACCCCAAATCTAAACCTAAAATCTAAACCTAACCCCAAATCTAAACCTAACCCCAAATCTAAACCTAAAATCTAAACCTAACCCCAAATCTAAACCTTACCCCAAATATAAACCTAAAATCTAAACCTAACCCCAAATCTAAACCTAAAATCTAAACCTAACCCCAAATCTAAACCTAAAATCTAAACCTAACCCCAAATCTAAACCTAACCCCAAATCTAAACCTAAAATCTAAACCTAACCCCAAATCTAAACCTAAAATCTAAACCTAACCCCAAATCTAAACCTAACCCCAAATCTAAACCTAAAATCTAAACCTAACCCCAAATCTAAACATAACCCCAAATCTAAACCTAAAATCTAAACCTAACCCCAAATCTAAACCTAACCCCAAATCTAAACCTAAAATCTAAACCTAACCTCAAATTTAAACCTAAAATCTAAACCTAACCCCAAATCTAAACCTAAAATCTAAACCTAACCCCAAATCTAAACCTAACCCCAAATCTAAACCTAAAATCTAAACCTAACCCCAAATCTAAACCTAACCCCAAATCTAAACCTAAAATCTAAACCTAACCACAAATATAAACCTAAAATCTAAACCTAACCCCAAATTTAAACCTAAAATCTAAACCTAACCCCAAATCTAAATCTAAAATCTAAACGTAACCCGAAATCGAAACCTAACAATAAATCTAAACCTAAAATCTAAACCTAACCCCAAATCTAAACCTAAAATCTAAACCTAACCCCAAATCTAAATCTAAAATCTAAACCTAAAATCTAAACCTAACCCCAAGTCTAAACCTAAAATCTAAACCTAACCCCAAATCTAAACCTAACCCCAAATCTAAACCTAAAATCTAAACCTAACCCCAAATCTAAACCTAAAATCTAAACCTAACCCCAAATCTAAACCTAACCCAAAATCTAAACCTAAAATCTAAACCTAACCCCAAATCTAAACCTAAAATCTAAACCTAACCCCAAATCTAAACCTGAAATCTAAACCTAACCTCAAATCTAAACCTAAAATCTAAACCTAACCCCAAATCTAAACCTAAAATCTAAACCTAAACCCAAATCTAAACCTAACCCCAAATCTAAACCTAAAATCTAAACCTAACCCCAAATCTAAACCTAACCCCAAATCTAAACCTATAATCTAAACCTAACCCCAAATCTAAACCTAAAATCTAAACCTAACCACAAATCTAAACTTAACCCCAAATCTAAACCGAAAATCTAAACCTAACCCCAAATCTAAACCTAAAATCTAAGCCTAACCCCAAATCTAAACCTAAAATCTAAACCTAAAATCTAAACCTAACCCTAAATCTAAACCTAATCCCAAATCTAAACCTAATCCCAAATCTAAACCTAAAATCTAAACCTAACCCCAAATCTAAACCTAAAATCTAAACCTAACCCCAAATCTAAACCAAAAAATCTAAACCTAACCCCAAATATAAACCTAAAATCTAAACCTAACCCCAAATCTAAACCTAAAATCTAAATCTAACCCCAAATCTAAACCTAACCCCAAATCTAAACCTAAAATCTAAACCTAACCCCAAATCTAAACCTAACCCCAAATCTAAACCTAAAATCTAAACCTAACCCCAAATCTAAACCTAACCCCAAATCTAAACCTAAAATCTACACCAAACCCCAAATCTAAACCTAACCCCAAATCTAAACCTAACCCCAAATCTAAACCTGAAATCTAAACCTAACCTCAAATCTAAACCTAAAATCTAAACCTAAGCCCAAATCTAAACCTAAAATCTAAACGTAACCCGAAATCGAAACCTAACCTTAAATCTAAACCTAAAATCTAAACCTAACCCCAAATCTAAACCTAAAATCTAAACCTAAAATCTAAACCTAACCCCAAATCTAAACCTAACCCCAAATCTAAACCTAAAATCTAAACCTAACCCCAAATCTAAACCTAAAATCTAAACCTAACCCCAAATCTAAACCTAAAATCTAAACCTAACCCCAAATCTAAACCTAACCCCAAATCTAAACCTAAAATCTAAACCTAACCCCAAATCTAAACCTAACCCCAAATCTAAACCTAAAATCTAAACCTAACCCCAAGTCTAAACCTAAAATCTAAACCTAACCCCAAATCTAAACCTAAAATCTAAACCTAAAATCTAAACCTAACCCCAAATCTAAACCTAATCCCAAATCTATAACCTAAAATCTAAACCTAACCCCAAATCTAAACCTAACCCCAAATCTAAACCTAAAATCTAAACCTAACCCCAAATCTAAACCAAAAAATCTAAACCTAACCCCAAATCTAAACCTAAAATCTAAACCTAACCCCAAATCTAAACCTAAAATCTAAACCTAACCCCAAATCTAAACCTAAAATCTAAACCTAACCCCAAATCTAAACCTAACCCCAAATCTAAACCTAAAATCTAAACCTAACCCCAAATCTAAACCTAAAATCTAAACCTAACCCCAAATCTAAACCTAAAATCTAAACCTAACCCCAAATCTAAACCTAACCCCAAATCTAAACCTAGAATCTAAACCTAACCCCAAATTTAAACCTAACCCCAAATCTAAACCTAAAATCTAAACCTAACCCCAAATCTAAACCTAACCCCAAATCTAAACCTAAAATCTAAACCTAACCCCAAATTTAAACCTAAAATCTAAACCTAACCACAAATCTAAACCTAAAATCTAAACCTAACCCCAAATCTAAACCCAGCACCAAATCTAAACCTAAAATCTAAACCTAACCCCAAATCTAAACCTAAAATCTAAACCTAACCCCAAATCTAAACCTAACCCCAAATCTAAACCTAAAATCTAAACCTAACCCCAAATCTAAACCTAAAATCTAAACCTAACCCCAAATCTAAACCTAACCCCAAATCTAAACCTAAAATCTAAACCTAACCCCAAATCTAAACATAACCCCAAATCTAAACCTAAAATCTAAACCTAACCCCAAATCTAAACCTAACCCCAAATCTAAACCTAAAATCTAAACCTAACCTCAAATTTAAACCTAAAATCTAAACCTAACCCCAAATCTAAACCTAAAATCTAAACCTAACCCCAAATCTAAACCTAACCCCAAATCTAAACCTAAAATCTAAACCTAACCCCAAATCTAAACCTAACCCCAAATCTAAACCTAAAATCTAAACCTAACCCCAAATATAAACCTAAAATCTAAACCTAACCCCAAATATAAACCTAAAATCTAAACCTAACCCCAAATCTAAATCTAAAATCTAAACGTAACCCGAAATCGAAACCTAACAATAAATCTAAACCTAAAATCTAAACCTAACCCCAAATCTAAACCTAAAATCTAAACCTAACCCCAAATCTAAATCTAAAATCTAAACCTAAAATCTAAACCTAACCCCAAGTCTAAACCTAAAATCTAAACCTAACCCCAAATCTAAACCTAACCCCAAATCTAAACCTAAAATCTAAACCTAACCCCAAATCTAAACCTAAAATCTAAACCTAACCCCAAATCTAAACCTAACCCCAAATCTAAACCTAAAATCTAAACCTAACCCCAAATCTAAACCTGAAATCTAAACCTAACCTCAAATCTAAACCTAAAATCTAAACCTAACCCCAAATCTAAACCTAAAATCTAAACCTAAACCCAAATCTAAACCTAACCCCAAATCTAAACCTAAAATCTAAACCTAACCCCAAATCCAAACCTAAAATCTAAACCTAACCCCAAATCTAAACCTAAAATCTAAACCTAACCCCAAATCTAAACCTAACCCCAAATCTAAACCTATAATCTAAACCTAACCCCAAATCTAAACCTAAAATCTAAACCTAACCACAAATCTAAACTTAACCCCAAATCTAAACCGAAAATCTAAACCTAACCCCAAATCTAAACCTAAAATCTAAGCCTAACCCCAAATCTAAACCTAAAATCTAAACCTAAAATCTAAACCTAACCCCAAATCTAAACCTAATCCCAAATCTAAACCTAATCCCAAATCTAAACCTAAAATCTAAACCTAACCCCAAATCTAAACCTAAAATCTAAACCTAACCCCAAATCTAAACCAAAAAATCTAAACCTAACCCCAAATATAAACCTAAAATCTAAACCTAACCCCAAATCTAAACCTAAAATCTAAATCTAACCCCAAATCTAAACCTAACCCCAAATCTAAACCTAAAATCTAAACCTAACCCCAAATCTAAACCTAACCCCAAATCTAAACCTAAAATCTAAACCTAACCCCAAATCTAAACCTAACCCCAAATCTAAACCTAAAATCTAAACCTAACCCCAAATCTAAACCTAACCCCAAATCTAAACCTAACCCCAAATCTAAACCTGAAATCTAAACCTAACCTCAAATCTAAACCTAAAATCTAAACCTAAGCCCAAATCTAAACCTAAAATCTAAACGTAACCCGAAATCGAAACCTAACCTTAAATCTAAACCTAAAATCTAAACCTAACCCCAAATCTAAACCTAAAATCTAAACCTAAAATCTAAACCTAACCCCAAATCTAAACCTAACCCCAAATCTAAACATAAAATCTAAACCTAACCCCAAATCTAAAGCTAAAATCTAAACCTAACCCCAAATCTAAACCTAACCACAAATCTAAACCTAAAATATAAACCTAAGCCCAAATCTAAACCTAAAATCTAAACCTAACCCCAAATCTAAACCTAACCCCAAATCTAAACCTAAAATCTAAACCTAACTCCAAATCTAAACCTGAAATCTAAACCTAACCCCAAATCTAAACCTAAAATCTAAACCTAACCCCAAATCTAAACCTAACCCCAAATCTAAACCTAAAATCTAAACCTAACCCCAAATCTAAACCTAACCCCAAATCTAAACCTAAAATCTAAACCTAACCCCAAATCTAAACCTAAAATCTAAACCTAACCCCAAATCTAAACCTAAAATCTAAACCTAAAATCTAAACCTAACCCCAAATCTAAACCTAATCCCAAATCTATAACCTAAAATCTAAACCTAACCCCAAATCTAAACCTAACCCCAAATCTAAACCTAAAATCTAAACCTAACCCCAAATCTAAACCAAAAAATCTAAACCTAACCCCAAATCTAAACCTAAAATCTAAACCTAACCCCAAATCTAAACCTAAAATCTAAACCTAACCCCAAATCTAAACCTAAAATCTAAACCTAACCCCAAATCTAAACCTAACCCCAAATCTAAACCTAAAATCTAAACCTAACCCCAAATCTAAACCTAAAATCTAAACCTAACCCCAAATCTAAACCTAAAATCTAAACCTAACCCCAAATCTAAACCTAACCCCAAATCTAAACCTAGAATCTAAACCTAACCCCAAATTTAAACCTAACCCCAAATCTAAACCTAAAATCTAAACCTAACCCCAAATCTAAACCTAACCCCAAATCTAAACCTAAAATCTAAACCTAACCCCAAATTTAAACCTAAAATCTAAACCTAACCCCAAATCTAAACCTAAAATCTAAACCTAACCCCAAATCTAAACCCAGCACCAAATCTAAACCTAAAATCTAAACCTAACCCCAAATCTAAACCTAAAATCTAAACCTAACCCCAAATCTAAACCTAACCCCAAATCTAAACCTAAAATCTAAACCTAACCCCAAATCTAAATCTAACCCCAAATCTAAACCTAAAATCTAAACCTAACCCCAAATCTAAACCTAAAATCTAAACCTAACCCCAAGTCTAAACCTAACCCCAAATCTAAACCTAACCCCAAATCTAAACCTAAAATCTAAACCTAACCCCAAATCTAAACCTAACCCCAAATCTAAACCTAAAATCTAAACCTAAACCCAAATCTAAACCTGAAATCTAAACCTAACCCCAAATCTAAACCTAAAATCTAAACCTAACCCCAAATCTAAACCTAAAATCTAAACGTAACCCGAAATCGAAACCTAACCTTAAATCTAAAACTAAAATCTAAACCTAACCCCAAATCTAAACCTAGAATCTAAACCTAACCCCAAATCTAAACCTAACCCCAAATCTAAACCAAAAATCTAAACCTAACCCCAAATGTAAACCTAACCCCAAATCTAAACCTAAAATCTAAACCTAACCCCAAATTTAAACCTAAAATCTAAACCTAACCCCAAATCTAAATCTAAAATCTAAACGTAACCCGAAATCGAAACCTAACAATAAATCTAAACCTAAAATCTAAACCTAACCCCAAATCTAAACCTAAAATCTAAACCTAACCCCAAATCTAAACCTAAAATCTAAACCTAAAATCTAAACCTAACCCCAAGTCTAAACCTAAAATCTAAACCTAACCCCAAATCTAAACCTAAAATCTAAACCTAACCCCAAATCTAAACCTAAAATCTAAACCTAACCCCAAATCTAAACCTAACCCAAAATCTAAACCTAAAATCTAAACCTAACCCCAAATCTAAACCTAAAATCTAAACCTAACCCCAAATCTAAACCTGAAATCTAAACCTAACCTCAAATCTAGACCTAAAATCTAAACCTAACCCCAAATCTAAACCTAAAATCTAAACCTAAACCCAAATCTAAACCTAACCCCAAATCTAAACCTAAAATCTAAACCTAACCCCAAATCCAAACCTAAAATCTAAACCTAACCCCAAATCTAAACCTAAAATCTAAACCTAACCCCAAATCTAAACCTAACCCCAAATCTAAACCTATAATCTAAACCTAACCCCAAATCTAAACCTAAAATCTAAACCTAACCCCAAATCTAAACCTAACCCCAAATCTAAACCTAAAATCTAAACCTAACCCCAAATCTAAACCTAAAATCTAAACCTAACCCCAAATCTAAACCTAACCCCAAATCTAAACCTAAAATCTAAACCTAACCCCAAATCTAAACCTAACCCCAAATCTAAATCTAAAATCTAAACGTAACCCGAAATCGAAACCTAACCTTAAATCTAAACCTAAAATCTAAACCTAACCCCAAATCTAAACCTAAAATCTAAACCTAACCCCAAATCTAAACCTAAAATCTAAACCTAACCTTAAATCTAAACCTAAAATCTAAACCTAACCCCAAATCTAAACCTAACCCCAAATCTAATCCTAAAATCTAAACCTAACCCCAAATCTAAACCTAAAATCTAAACCTAACCCCAAATCTAAACCTAACCCCAAATCTAAACCTAAAATCTAAACCTAACCCCAAATCTAAACCTTACCCCAAATATAAACCTAAAATCTAAACCTAACCCCAAATCTAAACCTAAAATCTAAACCTAACCCCAAATCTAAACCTAACCCCAAATCTAAACCTAAAATCTAAACCTAACCCCAAATCTAAACCTAAAATCTAAACCTAACCCCAAATCTAAACCTAACCCCAAATCTAAACCTAAAATCTAAACCTAACCCCAAATCTAAACATAACCCCAAATCTAAACCTAAAATCTAAACCTAACCCCAAATCTAAACCTAACCCCAAATCTAAACCTAAAATCTAAACCTAACCTCAAATTTAAACCTAAAATCTAAACCTAACCCCAAATCTAAACCTAAAATCTAAACCTAACCCCAAATCTAAACCTAACCCCAAATCTAAACCTAAAATCTAAACCTAACCCCAAATCTAAACCTAACCCCAAATCTAAACCTAAAATCTAAACCTAACCCCAAATATAAACCTAAAATCTAAACCTAACCCCAAATTTAAACCTAAAATCTAAACCTAACCCCAAATCTAAATCTAAAATCTAAACGTAACCCGAAATCGAAACCTAACAATAAATCTAAACCTAAAATCTAAACCTAACCCCAAATCTAAACCTAAAATCTAAACCTAACCCCAAATCTAAATCTAAAATCTAAACCTAAAATCTAAACCTAACCCCAAGTCTAAACCTAAAATCTAAACCTAACCCCAAATCTAAACCTAACCCCAAATCTAAACCTAAAATCTAAACCTAACCCCAAATCTAAACCTAAAATCTAAACCTAACCCCAAATCTAAACCTAACCCAAAATCTAAACCTAAAATCTAAACCTAACCCCAAATCTAAACCTAAAATCTAAACCTAACCCCAAATCTAAACCTGAAATCTAAACCTAACCTCAAATCTAAACCTAAAATCTAAACCTAACCCCAAATCTAAACCTAAAATCTAAACCTAAACCCAAATCTAAACCTAACCCCAAATCTAAACCTAAAATCTAAACCTAACCCCAAATCCAAACCTAAAATCTAAACCTAACCCCAAATCTAAACCTAAAATCTAAACCTAACCCCAAATCTAAACCTAACCCCAAATCTAAACCTATAATCTAAACCTAACCCCAAATCTAAACCTAAAATCTAAACCTAAAATCTAAACCTAACCCCAAATCTAAACCTAAAATCTAAACCTAACCCCAAATCTAAACCTAAAATCTAAACCTAACCCCAAATCTAAACCTAACCCCAAATCTAAACCTAAAATCTAAACCTAACCCCAAATCTAAACCTAACCCCAAATCTAAATCTAAAATCTAAACGTAACCCGAAATCGAAACCTAACCTTAAATCTAAACCTAAAATCTAAACCTAACCCCAAATCTAAACCTAAAATCTAAACCTAACCCCAAATCTAAACCTAAAATCTAAACCTAACCTTAAATCTAAACCTAAAATCTAAACCTAACCCCAAATCTAAACCTAACCCCAAATCTAAACCTAAAATCTAAACCTAACCCCAAATCTAAACCTAAAATCTAAACCTAACCCCAAATCTAAACCTAACCCCAAATCTAAACCTAAAATCTAAACCTAACCCCAAATCTAAACCTTACCCCAAATATAAACCTAAAATCTAAACCTAACCACAAATCTAAACCTAAAATCTAAACCTAACCCCAAATCTAAACCTAAAACCTAAAACCTAACCCCAAATCTAAACCTAACCCCAAATCTAAACCTAAAATCTAAACCTAACCCCAAATCTAAACCTAAAATCTAAACCTAACCCCAAATCTAAACCTAACCCCAAATCTAAACCTAAAATCTAAACCTAACCCCAAATCTAAACATAACCCCAAATCTAAACCTAAAATCTAAACCTAACCCCAAATCTAAACCTAACCCCAAATCTAAACCTAAAATCTAAACCTAACCTCAAATTTAAACCTAAAATCTAAACCTAACCCCAAATCTAAACCTAAAATCTAAACCTAACCCCAAATCTAAACCTAACCCCAAATCTAAACCTAAAATCTAAACCTAAAATCTAAACCTAACCCCAAATCTAAACCTAAAATCTAAACCTAACCCCAAATATAAACCTAAAATCTAAACCTAACCCCAAATCTAAACCTAAAATCTAAACCTAACCACAAGTCTAAACCTAACCCCAAATCTAAACCTATAATCTAAACCTAACCCCAAATCCAAACCTAAAATCTAAACCTAACCCCAAATCTAAACCTAACCCCAAATCTAAACCTAAAATCTAAACCTAACCCCAAATCTAAACCTAAAATCTAAACCTAACCCCAAATCTAAACCTAAAATCTAAACCTAACCACAAATCTAAACTTAACCCCAAATCTAAACCTAAAATCTAAACCTAACCCCAAATCTAAACCTAAAATCTAAGCCTAACCCCAAATCTAAACCTAAAATCTAATCCTAAAATCTAAACCTAACCCCAAATCTAAACCTAATCCCAAATCTAAACCTAATCCCAAATCTAAACCTAAAATCTAAACCTAACCCCAAATCTAAACCTAAAATCGAAACCTAACCCCAAATCTAAACCAAAAAATCTAAACCTAACCCCAAATATAAACCTAAAATCTAAACCTAACCCCAAATCTAAACCTAACATCTAAATCTAACCCCAAATCTAAACCTAACCCCAAATCTAAACCTAAAATCTAAACCTAACCCCAAATCTAAACCTAACCCCAAATCTAAACCTAAAATCTAAACCTAACCCCAAATCTAAACCTAACCCCAAATCTAAACCTAAAATCTAAACCTAACCCCAAATCTAAACCTAACCCCAAATCTAAACCTAAAATCTAAACCTAACCCCAAATCTAAACCTGAAATCTAAACCTAACCTCAAATCTAAACCTAAAATCTAAACCTAACCCCAAATCTAAACCTAAAATCTAAACGTAACCCGAAATCGAAACCTAACCTTAAATCTAAACCTAAAATCTAAACCTAACCCCAAATCTAAACCTAAAATCTAAACCTAACCCCAAATCTAAACCTAAAATCTAAACCTAACCTTAAATCTAAACCTAAAATCTAAACCTAACCCCAAATCTAAACCTAACCCCAAATCTAAACCTAAAATCTAAACCTAACCCCAAATCTAAACCTAAAATCTAAACCTAACCCCAAATCTAAACCTAACCCCAAATCTAAACCTAAAATCTAAACCTAACCCCAAATCTAAACCTTACCCCAAATATAAACCTAAAATCTAAACCTAACCACAAATCTAAACCTAAAATCTAAACCTAACCCCAAATCTAAACCTAAAACCTAAAACCTAACCCCAAATCTAAACCTAACCCCAAATCTAAACCTAAAATCTAAACCTAACCCCAAATCTAAACCTAAAATCTAAACCTAACCCCAAATCTAAACCTAACCCCAAATCTAAACCTAAAATCTAAACCTAACCCCAAATCTAAACATAACCCCAAATCTAAACCTAAAATCTAAACCTAACCCCAAATCTAAACCTAACCCCAAATCTAAACCTAAAATCTAAACCTAACCTCAAATTTAAACCTAAAATCTAAACCTAACCCCAAATCTAAACCTAAAATCTAAACCTAACCCCAAATCTAAACCTAACCCCAAATCTAAACCTAAAATCTAAACCTAAAATCTAAACCTAACCCCAAATCTAAACCTAAAATCTAAACCTAACCCCAAATATAAACCTAAAATCTAAACCTAACCCCAAATCTAAACCTAAAATCTAAACCTAACCACAAGTCTAAACCTAACCCCAAATCTAAACCTATAATCTAAACCTAACCCCAAATCCAAACCTAAAATCTAAACCTAACCCCAAATCTAAACCTAACCCCAAATCTAAACCTAAAATCTAAACCTAACCCCAAATCTAAACCTAAAATCTAAACCTAACCCCAAATCTAAACCTAAAATCTAAACCTAACCACAAATCTAAACTTAACCCCAAATCTAAACCTAAAATCTAAACCTAACCCCAAATCTAAACCTAAAATCTAAGCCTAACCCCAAATCTAAACCTAAAATCTAATCCTAAAATCTAAACCTAACCCCAAATCTAAACCTAATCCCAAATCTAAACCTAATCCCAAATCTAAACCTAAAATCTAAACCTAACCCCAAATCTAAACCTAAAATCGAAACCTAACCCCAAATCTAAACCAAAAAATCTAAACCTAACCCCAAATATAAACCTAAAATCTAAACCTAACCCCAAATCTAAACCTAACATCTAAATCTAACCCCAAATCTAAACCTAACCCCAAATCTAAACCTAAAATCTAAACCTAACCCCAAATCTAAACCTAACCCCAAATCTAAACCTAAAATCTAAACCTAACCCCAAATCTAAACCTAACCCCAAATCTAAACCTAAAATCTAAACCTAACCCCAAATCTAAACCTAACCCCAAATCTAAACCTAAAATCTAAACCTAACCCCAAATCTAAACCTGAAATCTAAACCTAACCTCAAATCTAAACCTAAAATCTAAACCTAACCCCAAATCTAAACCTAAAATCTAAACGTAACCCGAAATCGAAACCTAACCTTAAATCTAAACCTAAAATCTAAACCTAACCCCAAATCTAAACCTAAAATCTAAACCTAAAATCTAAACCTAAACCCAAATCTAAACCTAAAATCTAAACCTAACCCCAAATCTAAACCTAACCCCAAATCTAAACCTAAAATCTAAACCTAACCCCAAATCTAAACCTAAAATCTAAACCTAACCCCAAATCTAAACCTAACCCCAAATCTAAACCTAAAATCTAAACCTAACCCCAAATCTAAACCTAACCCCAAATCTAAACCTAAAATCTAAACCTAACCCCAAATCTAAACCTAACCCCAAATCTAAACCTAAAATCTAAACCTAACCCCAAATCTAAACCTAACCCCAAATCTAAACCTAAAATCTAAACCTAACCCCAAATCTAAACCTAAAATCTAAACCTAACCCCAAATCTAAACCTAAAATCTAAACCTAACCCCAAATCTAAACCTAACCCCAAATCTAAACCTAAAATCTAAACCTAACCCCAAATCTAAACCTAACCCCAAATCTAAACCTAACCCCAAATCTAAACCTGAAATCTAAACCTAACCCCAAATCTAAACCTAAAATCTAAACCTAACCCCAAATCTAAACCTAAAATCTAAACCTAACCCCAAATCTAAACCTAACCCCAAATCTAAACCTAAAATCTAAACCTAACCCCAAATCTAAACCTAACCCCAAATCTAAACCTAAAATCTAAACGTAAAATCTAAACCTAACCCCAAATCTAAACCTAATCCCAAATCTAAACCTAAAATCTAAACCTAACCCCAAATCTAAACCTGAAATCTAAACCTAACCCCAAATCTAAACCTAAAATCTAAACCTAACCCCAAATCTAAACCTAAAATCTAAACGTAACCCGAAATCGAAACCTAACCTTAAATCTAAAACTAAAATCTAAACCTAACCCCAAATCTAAACCTAACCCCAAATCTAAACCTAGAATCTAAACCTAACCCCAAATCTAAACCTAACCCCAAATCTAAACCTAAAATCTAAACCTAACCCCAAATCTAAACTTAAAATCTAAACCTAACCCCAAATTTAAACCTAAAATCTAAACCTAACCCCAAATCTAAATCTAAAATCTAAACGTAACCCGAAATCGAAACCTAACCTTAAATCTAAACCTAAAATCTAAACCTAACCCCAAATCTAAACCTAAAATCTAAACCTAACCCCAAATCTAAATCTAAAATCTAAACCTAAAATCTAAACCTAACCCCAAGTCTAAACCTAAAATCTAAACCTAACCCCAAATCTAAACCTAACCCCAAATCTAAACCTAAAATCTAAACCTAACCCCAAATCTAAACCTAAAATCTAAACCTAACCCCAAATCTAAACCTAACCCAAAATCTAAACCTAAAATCTAAACCTAACCCCAAATCTAAACCTAAAATCTAAACCTAACCCCAAATCTAAACCTAACCCCAAATCTAAACCTAGAATCTAAACCTAACCCCAAATCTAAACCTAACCCCAAATCTAAACCTAAAATCTAAACCTAAACCCAAATCTAAACCTAACCCCAAATCTAAACATAAAATCTAAACCTAACCCCAAATTTAAACCTAAAATCTAAACCTAACCCCAAATCTAAACCTAAAATCTAAACCTAACCCCAAATCTAAACCTAACCCCAAATCTAAACCTATAATCTAAACCTAACCCCAAATCTAAACCTAAAATCTAAACCTAACCCCAAATCTAAACCTAACCCCAAATCTAAACCTAAAATCTAAACCTAACCCCAAATCTAAACCTAACCCCAAATCTAAACCTAAAATCTAAACCTAACCCCAAATCTAAACCTAACCCCAAATCTAAACCTAAAATCTAAACCTAACCCCAAATCTAAACCTAAAATCTAAACCTAACCCCAAATCTAAACCTAACCCCAAATCTAAACCTAAAATCTAAACCTAACCCCAAATCTAAACCTAAAATCTAAACCTAACCTTAAATCTAAACCTAAAATCTAAACCTAACCCCAAATCTAAACCTAATCCCAAATCTAAACCTAAAATCTAAACCTAACCCCAAATCTAAACCTAACCCCAAATCTAAACCTAAAATCTAAACCTAACCCCAAATCTAAACCTAACCCCAAATCTAAACCTAAAATCTAAACCTAACCCCAAATCTAAACCTAAAATCTAAACCTAACCCCAAATCTAAACCTAAAATCTAAACGTAAAATCTAAACCTAACCCCAAATCTAAACCTAATCCCAAATCTAAACCTAAAATCTAAACCTAACCCCAAATCTAAACCTGAAATCTAAACCTAACCCCAAATCTAAACCTAAAATCTAAACCTAACCCCAAATCTAAACCTAAAATCTAAACCTAACCCCAAATCTAAACCTAACCCCAAATCTAAACCTAAAATCTAAACCTAACCCCAAATCTAAACCTAAAATCTAAACCTAACCCCAAATCTAAACCTAAAATCTAAACGTAAAATCTAAACCTAACCCCAAATCTAAACCTAATCCCAAATCTAAACCTAAAATCTAAACCTAACCCCAAATCTAAACCTAACATCTAAACCTAACCCCAAATCTAAACCAAAAAATCTAAACCTAACCCCAAATCTAAACCTAAAATCTAAACCTAACCCCAAATCTAAACCTAAAATCTAAACCTAACCCCAAATCTAAACCTAACCCCAAATCTAAACCTAAAATCTAAACCTAACCCCAAATCTAAACCTAAAATCTAAACCTAACCCCAAATCTAAACCTAACCCCAAATCTAAACCTAAAATCTAAACCTAACCCCAAATCTAAACCTAACCCCAAATCTAAACCTAGAATCTAAACCTAACCCCAAATCTAAACCTAACCCCAAATCTAAACCTAAAATCTAAACCTAACCCCAAATCTAAACCTAACCCCAAATCTAAACCTAAAATCTAAACCCTACCCCAAATTTAAACCTAAAATCTAAACCTAACCCCAAATCTAAATCTAAAATCTAAACGTAACCTAAAATCTAAACCTAACCCCAAATCTAAACCTAAAATCTAAACCTAACCCCAAATCTAAACCTAACCCCAAATCTAAACCTAAAATCTAAACCTAACCCCAAATCTAAACCTAACCCCAAATCTAAACCTAACCCCAAATCTAAACCTAAAATCTAAACCTAACCCCAAATCTAAACCTGAAATCTAAACCTAACCCCAAATCTAAACCTAAAATCTAAACCTAACCCCAAATCTAAACCTAAAATCTAAACGTAACCCGAAATCGAAACCTAACCTTAAATCTAAAACTAAAATCTAAACCTAACCCCAAATCTAAACCTAACCCCAAATCTAAACCTAGAATCTAAACCTAACCCCAAATCTAAACCTAACCCCAAATCTAAACCTAAAATCTAAACCTAACCCCAAATCTAAACCTAAAATCTAAACCTAACCCCAAATCTAAACCTAACCCCAAATCTAAACCTAAAATCTAAACCTAACCCCAAATCTAAACCTAAAATCTAAACCTAACCCCAAATCTAAACCTAAAATCTAAACCTAAAATCTAAACCTAAACCCAAATCTAAACCTAAAATCTAAACCTAACCCCAAATCTAAACCTAACCCCAAATCTAAACCTAAAATCTAAACCTAACCCCAAATCTAAACCTAAAATCTAAACCTAACCCCAAATCTAAACCTAACCCCAAATCTAAACCTAAAATCTAAACCTAACCCCAAATCTAAACCTAACCCCAAATCTAAACCTAAAATCTAAACCTAACCCCAAATCTAAACCTAACCCCAAATCTAAACCTAAAATCTAAACCTAACCCCAAATCTAAACCTAACCCCAAATCTAAACCTAAAATCTAAACCTAACCCCAAATCTAAACCTAAAATCTAAACCTAACCCCAAATCTAAACCTAAAATCTAAACCTAAAATCTAAACCTAACCCCAAATCTAAACCTAAAATCTAAACCTAACCCCAAATCTAAACCTAACCCCAAATCTAAACCTAAAATCTAAACCTAACCCCAAATCTAAACCTAAAATCTAAACCTAACCCCAAATCTAAACCTAAAATCTAAACCTAACCCCAAATCTAAACCTAACCCCAAATCTAAACCTAAAATCTAAACCTAACCCCAAATCTAAACCTAACCCCAAATCTAAACCTAACCCCAAATCTAAACCTGAAATCTAAACCTAACCCCAAATCTAAACCTAAAATCTAAACCTAACCCCAAATCTAAACCTAAAATCTAAACCGAACCCCAAATATAAACCTAACCCCAAATCTAAACCTAAAATCTAAACCTAACCCCAAATCTAAACCTAACCCCAAATCTAAACCTAAAATCTAAACGTAAAATCTAAACCTAACCCCAAATCTAAACCTAATCCCAAATCTAAACCTAAAATCTAAACCCAACCCCAAATCTAAACCTGAAATCTAAACCTAACCCCAAATCTAAACCTAAAATCTAAACCTAACCCCAAATCTAAACCTAAAATCTAAACGTAACCCGAAATCGAAACCTAACCTTAAATCTAAAACTAAAATCTAAACCTAACCCCAAATCTAAACCTAACCCCAAATCTAAACCTAGAATCTAAACCTAACCCCAAATCTAAACCTAACCCCAAATCTAAACCTAATATCTAAACCTAACCCCAAATCTAAACTTAAAATCTAAACCTAACCCCAAATTTAAACCTAAAATCTAAACCTAACCCCAAATCTAAATCTAAAATCTAAACGTAACCCGAAATCGAAACCTAACCTTAAATCTAAACCTAAAATCTAAACCTAACCCCAAATCTAAACCTAAAATCTAAACCTAACCCCAAATCTAAATCTAAAATCTAAACCTAAAATCTAAACCTAACCCCAAGTCTAAACCTAAAATCTAAACCTAACCCCAAATCTAAACCTAACCCCAAATCTAAACCTAAAATCTAAACCTAACCCCAAATCTAAACCTAAAATCTAAACCTAACCCCAAATCTAAACCTAACCCAAAATCTAAACCTAAAATCTAAACCTAACCCCAAATCTAAACCTAAAATCTAAACCTAACCCCAAATCTAAACCTAACCCCAAATCTAAACCTAGAATCTAAACCTAACCCCAAATCTAAACCTAACCCCAAATCTAAACCTAAAATCTAAACCTAAACCCAAATCTAAACCTAACCCCAAATCTAAACATAAAATCTAAACCTAACCCCAAATTTAAACCTAAAATCTAAACCTAACCCCAAATCTAAACCTAAAATCTAAACCTAACCCCAAATCTAAACCTAACCCCAAATCTAAACCTATAATCTAAACCTAACCCCAAATCTAAACCTAAAATCTAAACCTAACCCCAAATCTAAACCTAACCCCAAATCTAAACCTAAAATCTAAACCTAACCCCAAATCTAAACCTAACCCCAAATCTAAACCTAAAATCTAAACCTAACCCCAAATCTAAACCTAACCCCAAATCTAAACCTAAAATCTAAACCTAACCCCAAATCTAAACCTAAAATCTAAACCTAACCCCAAATCTAAACCTAACCCCAAATCTAAACCTAAAATCTAAACCTAACCCCAAATCTAAACCTAAAATCTAAACCTAACCTTAAATCTAAACCTAAAATCTAAACCTAACCCCAAATCTAAACCTAATCCCAAATCTAAACCTAAAATCTAAACCTAACCCCAAATCTAAACCTAACCCCAAATCTAAACCTAAAATCTAAACCTAACCCCAAATCTAAACCTAACCCCAAATCTAAACCTAAAATCTAAACCTAACCCCAAATCTAAACCTAAAATCTAAACCTAACCCCAAATCTAAACCTAAAATCTAAACGTAAAATCTAAACCTAACCCCAAATCTAAACCTAATCCCAAATCTAAACCTAAAATCTAAACCTAACCCCAAATCTAAACCTGAAATCTAAACCTAACCCCAAATCTAAACCTAAAATCTAAACCTAACCCCAAATCTAAACCTAAAATCTAAACCTAACCCCAAATCTAAACCTAACCCCAAATCTAAACCTAAAATCTAAACCTAACCCCAAATCTAAACCTAAAATCTAAACCTAACCCCAAATCTAAACCTAAAATCTAAACGTAAAATCTAAACCTAACCCCAAATCTAAACCTAATCCCAAATCTAAACCTAAAATCTAAACCTAACCCCAAATCTAAACCTAACATCTAAACCTAACCCCAAATCTAAACCAAAAAATCTAAACCTAACCCCAAATCTAAACCTAAAATCTAAACCTAACCCCAAATCTAAACCTAAAATCTAAACCTAACCCCAAATCTAAACCTAAAATCTAAACCTAACCCCAAATCTAAACCTAACCCCAAATCTAAACCTAAAATCTAAACCTAACCCCAAATCTAAACCTAAAATCTAAACCTAACCCCAAATCTAAACCTAACCCCAAATCTAAACCTAAAATCTAAACCTAACCCCAAATCTAAACCTAACCCCAAATCTAAACCTAGAATCTAAACCTAACCCCAAATCTAAACCTAACCCCAAATCTAAACCTAAAATCTAAACCTAACCCCAAATCTAAACCTAACCCCAAATCTAAACCTAAAATCTAAACCCTACCCCAAATTTAAACCTAAAATCTAAACCTAACCCCAAATCTAAATCTAAAATCTAAACGTAACCTAAAATCTAAACCTAACCCCAAATCTAAACCTAAAATCTAAACCTAACCCCAAATCTAAACCTAACCCCAAATCTAAACCTAAAATCTAAACCTAACCCCAAATCTAAACCTAACCCCAAATCTAAACCTAACCCCAAATCTAAACCTAAAATCTAAACCTAACCCCAAATCTAAACCTGAAATCTAAACCTAACCCCAAATCTAAACCTAAAATCTAAACCTAACCCCAAATCTAAACCTAAAATCTAAACGTAACCCGAAATCGAAACCTAACCTTAAATCTAAAACTAAAATCTAAACCTAACCCCAAATCTAAACCTAACCCCAAATCTAAACCTAGAATCTAAACCTAACCCCAAATCTAAACCTAACCCCAAATCTAAACCTAAAATCTAAACCTAACCCCAAATCTAAACCTAAAATCTAAACCTAACCCCAAATCTAAACCTAACCCCAAATCTAAACCTAAAATCTAAACCTAACCCCAAATCTAAACCTAAAATCTAAACCTAACCCCAAATTTAAACCTAAAATCTAAACCTAAAATCTAAACCTAAACCCAAATCTAAACCTAAAATCTAAACCTAACCCCAAATCTAAACCTAACCCCAAATCTAAACCTAAAATCTAAACCTAACCCCAAATCTAAACCTAAAATCTAAACCTAACCCCAAATCTAAACCTAACCCCAAATCTAAACCTAAAATCTAAACCTAACCCCAAATCTAAACCTAACCCCAAATCTAAACCTAAAATCTAAACCTAACCCCAAATCTAAACCTAACCCCAAATCTAAACCTAAAATCTAAACCTAACCCCAAATCTAAACCTAACCCCAAATCTAAACCTAAAATCTAAACCTAACCCCAAATCTAAACCTAAAATCTAAACCTAACCCCAAATCTAAACCTAAAATCTAAACCTAACCCCAAATCTAAACCTAAAATCTAAACCTAAAATCTAAACCTAACCCCAAATCTAAACCTAAAATCTAAACCTAACCCCAAATCTAAACCTAACCCCAAATCTAAACCTAAAATCTAAACCTAACCCCAAATCTAAACCTAAAATCTAAACCTAACCCCAAATCTAAACCTAAAATCTAAACCTAACCCCAAATCTAAACCTAACCCCAAATCTAAACCTAAAATCTAAACCTAACCCCAAATCTAAACCTAACCCCAAATCTAAACCTAACCCCAAATCTAAACCTGAAATCTAAACCTAACCCCAAATCTAAACCTAAAATCTAAACCTAACCCCAAATCTAAACCTAAAATCTAAACCTAACCCCAAATCTAAACCTAACCCCAAATCTAAACCTAAAATCTAAACCTAACCCCAAATCTAAACCTAACCCCAAATCTAAACCTAAAATCTAAACGTAAAATCTAAACCTAACCCCAAATCTAAACCTAATCCCAAATCTAAACCTAAAATCTAAACCTAACCCCAAATCTAAACCTGAAATCTAAACCTAACCCCAAATCTAAACCTAAAATCTAAACCTAACCCCAAATCTAAACCTAAAATCTAAACGTAACCCGAAATCGAAACCTAACCTTAAATCTAAAACTAAAATCTAAACCTAACCCCAAATCTAAACCTAACCCCAAATCTAAACCTAGAATCTAAACCTAACCCCAAATCTAAACCTAACCCCAAATCTAAACCTAATATCTAAACCTAACCCCAAATCTAAACTTAAAATCTAAACCTAACCCCAAATTTAAACCTAAAATCTAAACCTAACCCCAAATCTAAATCTAAAATCTAAACGTAACCCGAAATGGAAACCTAACCTTAAATCTAAACCTAAAATCTAAACCTAACCCCAAATCTAAACCTAAAATCTAAACCTAACCCCAAATCTAAATCTAAAATCTAAACCTAAAATCTAAACCTAACCCCAAGTCTAAACCTAAAATCTAAACCTAACCCCAAATCTAAACCTAAAATCTAAACCTAACCCCAAATCTAAACCTAAAATCTAAACCTAACCCCAAATCTAAACCTAACCCCAAATCTAAACCTAAAATCTAAACCTAACCCCAAATCTAAACCTAACCCCAAATCTAAACCTAAAATCTAAACCTAACCCCAAATCTAAACCTAACCCCAAATCTAAACCTAAAATCTAAACCTAACCCCAAATCTAAACCTAAAATCTAAACCTAACCCCAAATCTAAACCTAAAATCTAAACCTAACCCCAAATCTAAACCTAAAATCTAAACCTAACCCCAAATCTAAACCTAACCCCAAATCTAAACCTAAAATCTAAACCTAACCCCAAATCTAAACCTAACCCCAAATCTAAACCTAACCCCAAATCTAAACCTGAAATCTAAACCTAACCCCAAATCTAAACCTAAAATCTAAACCTAACCCCAAATCTAAACCTAAAATCTAAACCTAACCCCAAATATAAACCTAACCCCAAATCTAAACCTAAAATCTAAACCTAACCCCAAATCTAAACCTAACCCCAAATCTAAACCTAAAATCTAAACCCAACCCCAAATCTAAACCTGAAATCTAAACCTAACCCCAAATCTAAACCTAAAATCTAAACCTAACCCCAAATCTAAACCTAAAATCTAAACGTAACCCGAAATCGAAACCTAACCTTAAATCTAAAACTAAAATCTAAACCTAACCCCAAATCTAAACCTAACCCCAAATCTAAACCTAGAATCTAAACCTAACCCCAAATCTAAACCTAACCCCAAATCTAAACCTAATATCTAAACCTAACCCCAAATCTAAACTTAAAATCTAAACCTAACCCCAAATTTAAACCTAAAATCTAAACCTAACCCCAAATCTAAATCTAAAATCTAAACGTAACCCGAAATCGAAACCTAACCTTAAATCTAAACCTAAAATCTAAACCTAACCCCAAATCTAAACCTAAAATCTAAACCTAACCCCAAATCTAAATCTAAAATCTAAACCTAAAATCTAAACCTAACCCCAAGTCTAAACCTAAAATCTAAACCTAACCCCAAATCTAAACCTAACCCCAAATCTAAACCTAAAATCTAAACCTAACCCCAAATCTAAACCTAAAATCTAATCCTAACCCCAAATCTAAACCTAACCCAAAATCTAAACCTAAAATCTAAACCTAACCCCAAATCTAAACCTAAAATCTAAACCTAACCCCAAATCTAAACCTAACCCCAAATCTAAACCTAGAATCTAAACCTAACCCCAAATCTAAACCTAACCCCAAATCTAAACCTAAAATCTAAACCTAAACCCAAATCTAAACCTAACCCCAAATCTAAACATAAAATCTAAACCTAACCCCAAATTTAAACCTAAAATCTAAACCTAACCCCAAATCTAAACCTAAAATCTAAACCTAACCCCAAATCTAAACCTAACCCCAAATCTAAACCTATAATCTAAACCTAACCCCAAATCTAAACCTAAAATCTAAACCTAACCCCAAATCTAAACCTAACCCCAAATCTAAACCTAAAATCTAAACCTAACCCCAAATCTAAACCTAACCCCAAATCTAAACCTAAAATCTAAACCTAACCCCAAATCTAAACCTAACCCCAAATCTAAACCTAACATCTAAACCTAACCCCAAATCTAAACCTAAAATCTAAACCTAACCCCAAATCTAAACCTAACCCCAAATCTAAACCTAAAATCTAAACCTAACCCCAAATCTAAACCTAAAATCTAAACCTAACCTTAAATCTAAACCTAAAATCTAAACCTAACCCCAAATCTAAACCTAATCCCAAATCTAAACCTAAAATCTAAACCTAACCCCAAATCTAAACCTAACCCCAAATCTAAACCTAAAATCTAAACCTAACCCCAAATCTAAACCTAACCCCAAATCTAAACCTAAAATCTAAACCTAACCCCAAATCTAAACCTAAAATCTAAACCTAACCCCAAATCTAAACCTAAAATCTAAACGTAAAATCTAAACCTAACCCCAAATCTAAACCTAATCCCAAATCTAAACCTAAAATCTAAACCTAACCCCAAATCTAAACCTGAAATCTAAACCTAACCCCAAATCTAAACCTAAAATCTAAACCTAACCCCAAATCTAAACCTAAAATCTAAACCTAACCCCAAATCTAAACCTAACCCCAAATCTAAACCTAAAATCTAAACCTAACCCCAAATCTAAACCTAAAATCTAAACCTAACCCCAAATCTAAACCTAAAATCTAAACGTAAAATCTAAACCTAACCCCAAATCTAAACCTAATCCCAAATCTAAACCTAAAATCTAAACCTAACCCCAAATCTAAACCTAACATCTAAACCTAACCCCAAATCTAAACCAAAAAATCTAAACCTAACCCCAAATCTAAACCTAAAATCTAAACCTAACCCCAAATCTAAACCTAAAATCTAAACCTAACCCCAAATCTAAACCTAAAATCTAAACCTAACCCCAAATCTAAACCTAACCCCAAATCTAAACCTAAAATCTAAACCTAACCCCAAATCTAAACCTAAAATCTAAACCTAACCCCAAATCTAAACCTAACCCCAAATCTAAACCTAAAATCTAAACCTAACCCCAAATCTAAACCTAACCCCAAATCTAAACCTAGAATCTAAACCTAACCCCAAATCTAAACCTAACCCCAAATCTAAACCTAAAATCTAAACCTAACCCCAAATCTAAACCTAACCCCAAATCTAAACCTAAAATCTAAACCCTACCCCAAATTTAAACCTAAAATCTAAACCTAACCCCAAATCTAAATCTAAAATCTAAACGTAACCTAAAATCTAAACCTAACCCCAAATCTAAACCTAAAATCTAAACCTAACCCCAAATCTAAACCTAACCCCAAATCTAAACCTAAAATCTAAACCTAACCCCAAATCTAAACCTAACTCCAAATCTAAACCTAACCCCAAATCTAAACCTAAAATCTAAACCTAACCCCAAATCTAAACCTGAAATCTAAACCTAACCCCAAATCTAAACCTAAAATCTAAACCTAACCCCAAATCTAAACCTAAAATCTAAACGTAACCCGAAATCGAAACCTAACCTTAAATCTAAAACTAAAATCTAAACCTAACCCCAAATCTAAACCTAACCCCAAATCTAAACCTAGAATCTAAACCTAACCCCAAATCTAAACCTAACCCCAAATCTAAACCTAAAATCTAAACCTAACCCCAAATCTAAACCTAAAATCTAAACCTAACCCCAAATCTAAACCTAACCCCAAATCTAAACCTAAAATCTAAACCTAACCCCAAATCTAAACCTAAAATCTAAACCTAACCCCAAATTTAAACCTAAAATCTAAACCTAAAATCTAAACCTAAACCCAAATCTAAACCTAAAATCTAAACCTAACCCCAAATCTAAACCTAACCCCAAATCTAAACCTAAAATCTAAACCTAACCCCAAATCTAAACCTAAAATCTAAACCTAACCCCAAATCTAAACCTAACCCCAAATCTAAACCTAAAATCTAAACCTAACCCCAAATCTAAACCTAACCCCAAATCTAAACCTAAAATCTAAACCTAACCCCAAATCTAAACCTAACCCCAAATCTAAACCTAAAATCTAAACCTAACCCCAAATCTAAACCTAACCCCAAATCTAAACCTAAAATCTAAACCTAACCCCAAATCTAAACCTAAAATCTAAACCTAACCCCAAATCTAAACCTAAAATCTAAACCTAACCCCAAATCTAAACCTAAAATCTAAACCTAAAATCTAAACCTAACCCCAAATCTAAACCTAAAATCTAAACCTAACCCCAAATCTAAACCTAACCCCAAATCTAAACCTAAAATCTAAACCTAACCCCAAATCTAAACCTAAAATCTAAACCTAACCCCAAATCTAAACCTAAAATCTAAACCTAATCCCAAATCTAAACCTAACCCCAAATCTAAACCTAAAATCTAAACCTAACCCCAAATCTAAACCTAACCCCAAATCTAAACCTAACCCCAAATCTAAACCTGAAATCTAAACCTAACCCCAAATCTAAACCTAAAATCTAAACCTAACCCCAAATCTAAACCTAAAATCTAAACCTAACCCCAAATCTAAACCTAACCCCAAATCTAAACCTAAAATCTAAACCTAACCCCAAATCTAAACCTAACCCCAAATCTAAACCTAAAATCTAAACGTAAAATCTAAACCTAACCCCAAATCTAAACCTAATCCCAAATCTAAACCTAAAATCTAAACCTAACCCCAAATCTAAACCTGAAATCTAAACCTAACCCCAAATCTAAACCTAAAATCTAAACCTAACCCCAAATCTAAACCTAAAATCTAAACGTAACCCGAAATCGAAACCTAACCTTAAATCTAAAACTAAAATCTAAACCTAACCCCAAATCTAAACCTAACCCCAAATCTAAACCTAGAATCTAAACCTAACCCCAAATCTAAACCTAACCCCAAATCTAAACCTAATATCTAAACCTAACCCCAAATCTAAACTTAAAATCTAAACCTAACCCCAAATCTAAACCTAAAATCTAAACCTAACCCCAAATCTAAATCTAAAATCTAAACGTAACCCGAAATGGAAACCTAACCTTAAATCTAAACCTAAAATCTAAACCTAACCCCAAATCTAAACCTAAAATCTAAACCTAACCCCAAATCTAAATCTAAAATCTAAACCTAAAATCTAAACCTAACCCCAAGTCTAAACCTAAAATCTAAACCTAACCCCAAATCTAAACCTAAAATCTAATCCTAACTCCAAATCTAAACCTAACCCAAAATCTAAACCTAAAATCTAAACCTAACCCCAAATCTAAACCTAAAATCTAAACCTAACCCCAAATCTAAACCTAACCCCAAATCTAAACCTAGAATCTAAACCTAACCCCAAATCTAAACCTAACCCCAAATCTAAACCTAAAATCTAAACCTAAACCCAAATCTAAACCTAACCCCAAATCTAAACATAAAATCTAAACCTAACCCCAAATTTAAACCTAAAATCTAAACCTAACCCCAAATCTAAACCTAAAATCTAAACCTAACCCCAAATCTAAACCTAACCCCAAATCTAAACCTATAATCTAAACCTAACCCCAAATCTAAACCTAAAATCTAAACCTAACCCCAAATCTAAACCTAACCCCAAATCTAAACCTAAAATCTAAACCTAACCCCAAATCTAAACCTAACCCCAAATCTAAACCTAAAATCTAAACCTAACCCCAAATCTAAACCTAACCCCAAATCTAAACCTAACATCTAAACCTAACCCCAAATCTAAACCTAAAATCTAAACCTAACCCCAAATCTAAACCTAACCCCAAATCTAAACCTAAAATCTAAACCTAACCCCAAATCTAAACCTAAAATCTAAACCTAACCTTAAATCTAAACCTAAAATCTAAACCTAACCCCAAATCTAAACCTAACCCCAAATCTAAACCTAAAATCTAAACCTAACCCCAAATCTAAACCTAACCCCAAATCTAAACCTAAAATCTAAACCTAACCCCAAATCTAAACCTAAAATCTAAACCTAACCCCAAATCTAAACCTAAAATCTAAACGTAAAATCTAAACCTAACCCCAAATCTAAACCTAAACCCAAATCTAAACCTAAAATCTAAACCTAACCCCAAATCTAAACCTGAAATCTAAACCTAACCCCAAATCTAAACCTAAAATCTAAACCTAACCCCAAATCTAAACCTAAAATCTAAACCTAACCCCAAATCTAAACCTAACCCCAAATCTAAACCTAAAATCTAAACCTAACCCCAAATCTAAACCTAAAATCTAAACCTAACCCCAAATCTAAACCTAAAATCTAAACGTAAAATCTAAACCTAACCCCAAATCTAAACCTAATCCCAAATCTAAACCTAAAATCTAAACCTAACCCCAAATCTAAACCTAACATCTAAACCTAACCCCAAATCTAAACCAAAAAATCTAAACCTAACCCCAAATCTAAACCTAAAATCTAAACCTAACCCCAAATCTAAACCTAAAATCTAAACCTAACCCCAAATCTAAACCTAAAATCTAAACCTAACCCCAAATCTAAACCTAACCCCAAATCTAAACCTAAAATCTAAACCTAACCCCAAATCTAAACCTAAAATCTAAACCTAACCCCAAATCTAAACCTAACCCCAAATCTAAACCTAAAATCTAAACCTAACCCCAAATCTAAACCTAACCCCAAATCTAAACCTAGAATCTAAACCTAACCCCAAATCTAAACCTAACCCCAAATCTAAACCTAAAATCTAAACCTAACCCCAAATCTAAACCTAACCCCAAATCTAAACCTAAAATCTAAACCTAACCCCAAATCTAAACCTAACCCCAAATCTAAACCTAAAATCTAAACGTAAAATCTAAACCTAACCCCAAATCTAAACCTAATCCCAAATCTAAACCTAAAATCTAAACCTAACCCCAAATCTAAACCTGAAATCTAAACCTAACCCCAAATCTAAACCTAAAATCTAAACCTAACCCCAAATCTAAACCTAAAATCTAAACGTAACCCGAAATCGAAACCTAACCTTAAATCTAAAACTAAAATCTAAACCTAACCCCAAATCTAAACCTAACCCCAAATCTAAACCTAGAATCTAAACCTAACCCCAAATCTAAACCTAACCCCAAATCTAAACCTAATATCTAAACCTAACCCCAAATCTAAACTTAAAATCTAAACCTAACCCCAAATCTAAACCTAAAATCTAAACCTAACCCCAAATCTAAATCTAAAATCTAAACGTAACCCGAAATGGAAACCTAACCTTAAATCTAAACCTAAAATCTAAACCTAACCCCAAATCTAAACCTAAAATCTAAACCTAACCCCAAATCTAAATCTAAAATCTAAACCTAAAATCTAAACCTAACCCCAAGTCTAAACCTAAAATCTAAACCTAACCCCAAATCTAAACCTAAAATCTAATCCTAACTCCAAATCTAAACCTAACCCAAAATCTAAACCTAAAATCTAAACCTAACCCCAAATCTAAACCTGAAATCTAAACCTAACCCCAAATCTAAACCTAAAATCTAAACCTAACCCCAAATCTAAACCTAAAATCTAAACGTAACCCGAAATCGAAACCTAACCTTAAATCTAAAACTAAAATCTAAACCTAACCCCAAATCTAAACCTAACCCCAAATCTAAACCTAGAATCTAAACCTAACCCCAAATCTAAACCTAACCCCAAATCTAAACCTAATATCTAAACCTAACCCCAAATCTAAACTTAAAATCTAAACCTAACCCCAAATCTAAACCTAAAATCTAAACCTAACCCCAAATCTAAATCTAAAATCTAAACGTAACCCGAAATGGAAACCTAACCTTAAATCTAAACCTAAAATCTAAACCTAACCCCAAATCTAAACCTAAAATCTAAACCTAACCCCAAATCTAAATCTAAAATCTAAACCTAAAATCTAAACCTAACCCCAAGTCTAAACCTAAAATCTAAACCTAACCCCAAATCTAAACCTAAAATCTAATCCTAACTCCAAATCTAAACCTAACCCAAAATCTAAACCTAAAATCTAAACCTAACCCCAAATCTAAACCTAAAATCTAAACCTAACCCCAAATCTAAACCTAACCCCAAATCTAAACCTAGAATCTAAACCTAACCCCAAATCTAAACCTAACCCCAAATCTAAACCTAAAATCTAAACCTAAACCCAAATCTAAACCTAACCCCAAATCTAAACATAAAATCTAAACCTAACCCCAAATTTAAACCTAAAATCTAAACCTAACCCCAAATCTAAACCTAAAATCTAAACCTAACCCCAAATCTAAACCTAACCCCAAATCTAAACCTATAATCTAAACCTAACCCCAAATCTAAACCTAAAATCTAAACCTAACCCCAAATCTAAACCTAACCCCAAATCTAAACCTAAAATCTAAACCTAACCCCAAATCTAAACCTAACCCCAAATCTAAACCTAAAATCTAAACCTAACCCCAAATCTAAACCTAACCCCAAATCTAAACCTAACATCTAAACCTAACCCCAAATCTAAACCTAAAATCTAAACCTAACCCCAAATCTAAACCTAACCCCAAATCTAAACCTAAAATCTAAACCTAACCCCAAATCTAAACCTAAAATCTAAACCTAACCTTAAATCTAAACCTAAAATCTAAACCTAACCCCAAATCTAAACCTAACCCCAAATCTAAACCTAAAATCTAAACCTAACCCCAAATCTAAACCTAACCCCAAATCTAAACCTAAAATCTAAACCTAACCCCAAATCTAAACCTAAAATCTAAACCTAACCCCAAATCTAAACCTAAAATCTAAACGTAAAATCTAAACCTAACCCCAAATCTAAACCTAAACCCAAATCTAAACCTAAAATCTAAACCTAACCCCAAATCTAAACCTGAAATCTAAACCTAACCCCAAATCTAAACCTAAAATCTAAACCTAACCCCAAATCTAAACCTAAAATCTAAACCTAACCCCAAATCTAAACCTAACCCCAAATCTAAACCTAAAATCTAAACCTAACCCCAAATCTAAACCTAAAATCTAAACCTAACCCCAAATCTAAACCTAAAATCTAAACGTAAAATCTAAACCTAACCCCAAATCTAAACCTAATCCCAAATCTAAACCTAAAATCTAAACCTAACCCCAAATCTAAACCTAACATCTAAACCTAACCCCAAATCTAAACCAAAAAATCTAAACCTAACCCCAAATCTAAACCTAAAATCTAAACCTAACCCCAAATCTAAACCTAAAATCTAAACCTAACCCCAAATCTAAACCTAAAATCTAAACCTAACCCCAAATCTAAACCTAACCCCAAATCTAAACCTAAAATCTAAACCTAACCCCAAATCTAAACCTAAAATCTAAACCTAACCCCAAATCTAAACCTAACCCCAAATCTAAACCTAAAATCTAAACCTAACCCCAAATCTAAACCTAACCCCAAATCTAAACCTAGAATCTAAACCTAACCCCAAATCTAAACCTAACCCCAAATCTAAACCTAAAATCTAAACCTAACCCCAAATCTAAACCTAACCCCAAATCTAAACCTAAAATCTAAACCTAACCCCAAATCTAAACCTAACCCCAAATCTAAACCTAAAATCTAAACGTAAAATCTAAACCTAACCCCAAATCTAAACCTAATCCCAAATCTAAACCTAAAATCTAAACCTAACCCCAAATCTAAACCTGAAATCTAAACCTAACCCCAAATCTAAACCTAAAATCTAAACCTAACCCCAAATCTAAACCTAAAATCTAAACGTAACCCGAAATCGAAACCTAACCTTAAATCTAAAACTAAAATCTAAACCTAACCCCAAATCTAAACCTAACCCCAAATCTAAACCTAGAATCTAAACCTAACCCCAAATCTAAACCTAACCCCAAATCTAAACCTAATATCTAAACCTAACCCCAAATCTAAACTTAAAATCTAAACCTAACCCCAAATCTAAACCTAAAATCTAAACCTAACCCCAAATCTAAATCTAAAATCTAAACGTAACCCGAAATGGAAACCTAACCTTAAATCTAAACCTAAAATCTAAACCTAACCCCAAATCTAAACCTAAAATCTAAACCTAACCCCAAATCTAAATCTAAAATCTAAACCTAAAATCTAAACCTAACCCCAAGTCTAAACCTAAAATCTAAACCTAACCCCAAATCTAAACCTAAAATCTAATCCTAACTCCAAATCTAAACCTAACCCAAAATCTAAACCTAAAATCTAAACCTAACCCCAAATCTAAACCTAAAATCTAAACCTAACCCCAAATCTAAACCTAACCCCAAATCTAAACCTAGAATCTAAACCTAACCCCAAATCTAAACCTAACCCCAAATCTAAACCTAAAATCTAAACCTAAACCCAAATCTAAACCTAACCCCAAATCTAAACATAAAATCTAAACCTAACCCCAAATTTAAACCTAAAATCTAAACCTAACCCCAAATCTAAACCTAAAATCTAAACCTAACCCCAAATCTAAACCTAACCCCAAATCTAAACCTATAATCTAAACCTAACCCCAAATCTAAACCTAAAATCTAAACCTAACCCCAAATCTAAACCTAACCCCAAATCTAAACCTAAAATCTAAACCTAACCCCAAATCTAAACCTAACCCCAAATCTAAACCTAAAATCTAAACCTAACCCCAAATCTAAACCTAACCCCAAATCTAAACCTAACATCTAAACCTAACCCCAAATCTAAACCTAAAATCTAAACCTAACCCCAAATCTAAACCTAACCCCAAATCTAAACCTAAAATCTAAACCTAACCCCAAATCTAAACCTAAAATCTAAACCTAACCTTAAATCTAAACCTAAAATCTAAACCTAACCCCAAATCTAAACCTAATCCCAAATCTAAACCTAAAATCTAAACCTAACCCCAAATCTAAACCTAACCCCAAATCTAAACCTAAAATCTAAACCTAACCCCAAATCTAAACCTAACCCCAAATCTAAACCTAAAATCTAAACCTAACCCCAAATCTAAACCTAAAATCTAAACCTAACCCCAAATCTAAACCTAAAATCTAAACGTAAAATCTAAACCTAACCCCAAATCTAAACCTAAACCCAAATCTAAACCTAAAATCTAAACCTAACCCCAAATCTAAACCTGAAATCTAAACCTAACCCCAAATCTAAACCTAAAATCTAAACCTAACCCCAAATCTAAACCTAAAATCTAAACCTAACCCCAAATCTAAACCTAACCCCAAATCTAAACCTAAAATCTAAACCTAACCCCAAATCTAAACCTAAAATCTAAACCTAACCCCAAATCTAAACCTAAAATCTAAACGTAAAATCTAAACCTAACCCCAAATCTAAACCTAATCCCAAATCTAAACCTAAAATCTAAACCTAACCCCAAATCTAAACCTAACATCTAAACCTAACCCCAAATCTAAACCAAAAAATCTAAACCTAACCCCAAATCTAAACCTAAAATCTAAACCTAACCCCAAATCTAAACCTAAAATCTAAACCTAACCCCAAATCTAAACCTAAAATCTAAACCTAACCCCAAATCTAAACCTAACCCCAAATCTAAACCTAAAATCTAAACCTAACCCCAAATCTAAACCTAAAATCTAAACCTAACCCCAAATCTAAACCTAACCCCAAATCTAAACCTAAAATCTAAACCTAACCCCAAATCTAAACCTAACCCCAAATCTAAACCTAGAATCTAAACCTAACCCCAAATCTAAACCTAACCCCAAATCTAAACCTAAAATCTAAACCTAACCCCAAATCTAAACCTAACCCCAAATCTAAACCTAAAATCTAAACCCTACCCCAAATTTAAACCTGAAATCTAAACCTAACCCCAAATCTAAATCTAAAATCTAAACGTAACCTAAAATCTAAACCTAACCCCAAATCTAAACCTTAAATCTAAACCTAACCCCAAATCTAAACCTAACCCCAAATCTAAACCTAAAATCTAAACCTAACCCCAAATCTAAACCTAACCCCAAATCTAAACCTAACCCCAAATCTAAACCTAAAATCTAAACCTAACCCCAAATCTAAACCTGAAATCTAAACCTAACCCCAAATCTAAACCTAAAATCTAAACCTAACCCCAAATCTAAACCTAAAATCTAAACGTAACCCGAAATCGAAACCTAACCTTAAATCTAAAACTAAAATCTAAACCTAACCCCAAATCTAAACCTAACCCCAAATCTAAACCTAGAATCTAAACCTAACCCCAAATCTAAAACTAACCCCAAATCTAAACCTAACCCCAAATCTAAACCTAGAATCTAAACCTAACCCCAAATCTAAACCTAACCCCAAATCTAAACCTAAAATCTAAACCTAACCCCAAATCTAAACCTAACCCCAAATCTAAACCTAAAATCTAAACCTAACGCCAAATTTAAACCTAAAATCTAAACCTAACCCCAAATCTAAATCTAAAATCTAAACCTAACCCCAAATCTAAATCTAAAATCTAAACCTAAAATCTAAACCTAACCCCAAGTCTAAACCTAAAATCTAAACCTAACCCCAAATCTAAAACTAACCCCAAATCTAAACCTAAAATCTAAACCTAACCCCAAATCTAAACCTAAAATCTAAACCTAACCCCAAATCTAAACCTAACCCAAAATCTAAACCTAAAATCTAAACCTAACCCCAAATCTAAACCTAAAATCTAAACCTAACCCCAAATCTAAACCTAACCCCAAATCTAAACCTAGAATCTAAACCTAACCCCAAATCTAAACCTAACCCCAAATCTAAACCTAAAATCTAAACCTAACCCCAAATCTAAACCTAACCCCAAATCTAAACCTAAAATCTAAACCTAACCCCAAATTTAAATCTAAAATCTAAACCTAACCCCAAATCTAAACCTAAAATCTAAACCTAACCCCAAATCTAAACCTAACCCAAAATCTAAACCTATAATCTAAACCTAACCCCAAATCTAAACCTAAAATCTAAACCTAACCCCAAATCTAAACCTAAAATCTAAACCTAACCCCAAATCTAAACCTAACCCCAAATCTAAACCTAAAATCTAAACCTAACCCCAAATCTAAACCTATAATCTAAACCTAACCCCAAATCTAAACCTAAAATCTAAACCTAACCCCAAATCTAAACCTAACCCCAAATCTAAACCTAAAATCTAAACCTAACCCCAAATCTAAACCTAAACCCAAATCTAAACCTAAAATCTAAACCTAACCCCAAATCTAAACCTAACCCCAAATCTAAACCTAAAATCTAAACCTAACCCCAAATCTAAACCTAAAATCTAAACCTAACCCCAAATCTAAACCTAACCCCAAATCTAAACCTAAAATCTAAACCTAACCCCAAATCTAAACCTAAAATCTAAACCTAACCTTAAATCTAAACCTAAAATCTAAACCTAACCCCAAATCTAAACCTAACCCCAAATCTAAACCTAAAATCTAAACCTAACCCCAAATCTAAACCTAAAATCTAAACCTAACCCCAAATCTAAACCTAAAATCTAAACCTAACCCCAAATCTAAACCTAAAATCTAAACGTAAAATCTAAACCTAACCCCAAATCTAAACCTAATCCCAAATCTAAACCTAAAATCTAAACCTAACCCCAAATCTAAATCTAACCCCAAATCTAAACCTAACCCCAAATCTAAACCTAAAATCTAAACCTAACCCCAAATCTAAACCTAACCCCAAATCTAAACCTAAAATCTAAACCTAACCCCAAATCTAAACCTAAAATCTAAACCTAACCCCAAATCTAAACCTAAAATGTAAACGTAAAATCTAAACCTAACCCCAAATCTAAACCTAATCCCAAATCTAAACCTAAAATCTAAACCTAACCCCAAATCTAAACCTGAAATCTAAACCTAACCCCAAATCTAAACCTAAAATCTAAACCTAACCCCAAATCTAAACCTAAAATCTAAACCTAACCCCACATCTAAACCTAACCCCAAATCTAAACCTAAAATCTAAACCTAACCCCAAATCTAAACCTAAAATCTAAACCTAACCCCAAATCTAAACCTAAAATCTAAACGTAAAATCTAAACCTAACCCCAAATCTAAACCTAATCCCAAATCTAAACCTAAAATCTAAACCTAACCCCAAATCTAAACCTAACATCTAAACCTAACCCCAAATCTAAACCAAAAAATCTAAACCGAACCCCAAATCTAAACCTAAAATCTAAACCTAACCCCAAATCTAAACCTAAAATCTAAACCTAACCCCAAATCTAAACCTAAAATCTAAACCTAACCCCAAATCTAAACCTAACCCCAAATCTAAACCTAAAATCTAAACCTAACCCCAAATCTAAACCTAAAATCTAAACCTAACCCCAAATCTAAACCTAACCCCAAATCTAAACCTAAAATCTAAACCTAACCCCAAATCTAAACCTAACCCCAAATCTAAACCTAGAATCTAAACCTAACCCCAAATCTAAACCTAACCCCAAATCTAAACCTAAAATCTAAACCTAACCCCAAATCTAAACCTAACCCCAAATCTAAACCTAAAATCTAAACCCTACCCCAAATTTAAACCTAAAATCTAAACCTAACCCCAAATCTAAATCTAAAATCTAAACGTAACCTAAAATCTAAACCTAACCCCAAATCTAAACCTAAAATCTAAATCTAACCCCAAATCTAAACCTAAAATCTAAACCTAACCCCAAATCTAAATCTAAAATCTAAACCTAAAATCTAAACCTAACCCCAAATCTAAACCTAAAATCTAAACCTAACCCCAAATCTAAACCTAACCCCAAATCTAAACCTAAAATCTAAACCTAACCCCAAATCTAAACCTAAAATCTAAACCTAACCCCAAATCTAAACCTAACCCCAAATCTAAACCTAAAATCTAAACCTAACCCCAAATCTAAATCTCACCCCAAATCTAAACCTAAAATCTAAACCTAACCCCAAATCTAAACCTAAAATCTAAACCTAACCCCAAATCTAAACCTAACCCCAAATCTAAACCTAACCCCAAATCTAAACCTAAAATCTAAACCTAACCCCAAATCTAAACCTGAAATCTAAACCTAACCCCAAATCTAAACCTAAAATCTAAACCTAACCCCAAATCTAAACCTAAAATCTAAACGTAACCCGAAATCGAAACCTAACCTTAAATCTAAAACTAAAATCTAAACCTAACCCCAAATCTAAACCTAACCCCAAATCTAAACCTAGAATCTAAACCTAACCCCAAATCTAAACCTAACCCCAAATCTAAACCTAAAATCTAAACCTAACCCCAAATCTAAACCTAACCCCAAATCTAAACCTAAAATCTAAACCTAACCCCAAATTTAAACCTAAAATCTAAACCTAACCCCAAATCTAAATCTAAAATCTAAACCTAACCCCAAGTCTAAACCTAAAATCTAAACCTAACCCCAAGTCTAAACCTGAAATCTAAACCTAACCCCAAATCTAAACCTAAAATCTAAACCTAACCCCAAATCTAAATCTAAAATCTAAACCTAAAATCTAAACCTAACCCCAAGTCTAAACCTAAAATCTAAACCTAACCCCAAATCTAAACCTAACCCCAAATCTAAACCTAAAATCTAAACCTAACCCCAAATCTAAACCTAAAATCTAAACCTAACCCCAAATCTAAACCTAACCCCAAATCTAAACCTAAAATCTAAACCTAACCCCAAATCTAAACCTAAAATCTAAACCTAACCCCAAATCTAAACCTAACCCCAAATCTAAACCTAAAATCTAAACCTAACCCCAAATCTAAACCTAACCCCAAATCTAAACCTAAAATCTAAACCTAAACCCAAATCTAAACCTAACCCCAAATCTAAACCTAAAATCTAAACCTAACCCCAAATTTAAACCTAAAATCTTAACCTAACCCCAAATCTAAACCTAACCCCAAATCTAAACCTAAAATCTAAACCTAACCCCAAGTCTAAACCTGAAATCTAAACCTAACCCCAAATCTAAACCTAAAATCTAAACCTAACCCCAAATCTAAATCTAAAATCTAAACCTAAAATCTAAACCTAACCCCAAGTCTAAACCTAAAATCTAAACCTAACCCCAAATCTAAACCTAACCCCAAATCTAAACCTAAAATCTAAACCTAACCCCAAATCTAAATCTATATCTAAACCTAACCCCAAATCTAAACCTAAAATCTAAACCTAACCCCAAGTCTAAACCTGAAATCTAAACCTAACCCCAAATCTAAACCTAAAATCTAAACCTAACCCCAAATCTAAATCTAAAATCTAAACCTAAAATCTAAACCTAACCCCAAGTCTAAACCTAAAATCTAAACCTAACCCCAAATCTAAACCTAACCCCAAATCTAAACCTAAAATCTAAACCTAACCCCAAATCTAAACCTAAAATCTAAACCTGAAATCTAAACCTAACCCCAAATCTAAACCTAAAATCTAAACCTAACCCCAAATCTAAACCTAAAATCTAAACCTAACCCCAAATCTAAACCTAACCCCAAATCTAAACCTAAAATCTAAACCTAACCCCAAATCTAAACCTATAATCTAAACCTAACCCCAAATCTAAACCTAAAATCTAAACGTAAAATCTAAACCTAACCCCAAATCTAAACCTAATCCCAAATCTAAACCTAAAATCTAAACCTAACCCCAAATCTAAACCTAACATCTAAACCTAACCCCAAATCTAAACCAAAAAATCTAAACCTAACCCCAAATCTAAACCTAAAATCTAAACCTAACCCCAAATCTAAACCTAAAATCTAAACCTAACCCCAAATCTAAACCTAACCCCAAATCTAAACCTAAAATCTAAACCTAACCCCAAATCTAAACCTAGAATCTAAACCTAACCCCAAATCTAAACCTAACCCCAAATCTAAACCTAACCCCAAATCTAAACCTAAAATCTAAACCCTACCCCAAATTTAAACCTAAAATCTAAACCTAACCCCAAATCTAAATCTAAAATCTAAACGTAACCTAAAATCTAAACCTAACCCCAAATCTAAACCTAAAATCTAAACCTAACCCCAAATCTAAACCTAACCCCAAATCTAAACCTAAAATCTAAACCTAACCCCAAATCTAAACCTAACCCCAAATCTAAACCTAACCCCAAATCTAAACCTAAAATCTAAACCTAACCCCAAATCTAAACCTGAAATCTTAACCTAACCCCAAATCTAAACCTAAAATCTAAACCTAACCCCAAATCTAAACCTAAAATCTAAACGTAACCCGAAATCGAAACCTAACCTTAAATCTAAAACTAAAATCTAAACCTAACCCCAAATCTAAACCTAACCCCAAATCTAAACCTAGAATCTAAACCTAACCCCAAATCTAAACCTAACCCCAAATCTAAACCTAAAATCTAAACCTAACCCCAAATCTAAACCTAAAATCTAAACCTAACCCCAAATCTAAACCTAACCCCAAATCTAAACCTAAAATCTAAACCTAACCCCAAATCTAAACCTAAAATCTAAACCTAACCCCAAATCTAAACCTAAAATCTAAACCTAAAATCTAAACCTAAACCCAAATCTAAACCTAAAATCTAAACCTAACCCCAAATCTAAACCTAACCCCAAATCTAAACCTAAAATCTAAACCTAACCCCAAATCTAAACCTAAAATCTAAACCTAACCCCAAATCTAAACCTAACCCCAAATCTAAACCTAAAATCTAAACCTAACCCCAAATCTAAACCTAACCCCAAATCTAAACCTAAAATCTAAACCTAACCCCAAATCTAAACCTAACCCCAAATCTAAACCTAAAATCTAAACCTAACCCCAAATCTAAACCTAACCCCAAATCTAAACCTGAAATCTAAACCTAACCCCAAATCTAAACCTAAAATCTAAACCTAACCCCAAATCTAAACCTAAAATCTAAACCTAACCCCAAATCTAAACCTAAAATCTAAACCTAAAATCTAAACCTAACCCCAAATCTAAACCTAAAATCTAAACCTAACCCCAAATCTAAACCTAACCCCAAATCTAAACCTAAAATCTAAACCTAACCCCAAATCTAAACCTAAAATCTAAACCTAACCCCAAATCTAAACCTAAAATCTAAACCTAACCCCAAATCTAAACCTAACCCCAAATCTAAACCTAAAATCTAAACCTAACCCCAAATCTAAACCTAACCCCAAATCTAAACCTAACCCCAAATCTAAACCTGAAATCTAAACCTAAACCCAAATCTAAACCTAAAATCTAAACCTAACCCCAAATCTAAACCTAAAATCTAAACCTAACCCCAAATCTAAACCTAACCCCAAATCTAAACCTAAAATCTAAACCTAACCCCAAATCTAAACCTAACCCCAAATCTAAACCTAAAATCTAAACGTAAAATCTAAACCTAACCCCAAATCTAAACCTAATCCCAAATCTAAACCTAAAATCTAAACCTAACCCCAAATCTAAACCTGAAATCTAAACCTAACCCCAAATCTAAACCTAAAATCTAAACCTAACCCCAAATCTAAACCTAAAATCTAAACGTAACCCGAAATCGAAACCTAACCTTAAATCTAAAACTAAAATCTAAACCTAACCCCAAATCTAAACCTAACCCCAAATCTAAACCTAGAATCTAAACCTAACCCCAAATCTAAACCTAACCCCAAATCTAAACCTAATATCTAAACCTAACCCCAAATCTAAACTTAAAATCTAAACCTAACCCCAAATTTAAACCTAAAATCTAAACCTAACCCCAAATCTAAATCTAAAATCTAAACGTAACCCGAAATCGAAACCTAACCTTAAATCTAAACCTAAAATCTAAACCTAACCCCAAATCTAAACCTAAAATCTAAACCTAACCCCAAATCTAAATCTAAAATCTAAACCTAAAATCTAAACCTAACCCCAAGTCTAAACCTAAAATCTAAACCTAACCCCAAATCTAAACCTAACCCCAAATCTAAACCTAAAATCTAAACCTAAGCCCAAATCTAAACCTAAAATCTAAACCTAACCCCAAATCTAAACCTAACCCAAAATCTAAACCTAAAATCTAAACCTAACCCCAAATCTAAACCTAAAATCTAAACCTAACCCCAAATCTAAACCTAACCCCAAATCTAAACCTAGAATCTAAACCTAACCCCAAATCTAAACCTAACCCCAAATCTAAACCTAAAATCTAAACCTAAACCCAAATCTAAACCTAACCCCAAATCTAAACATAAAATCTAAACCTAACCCCAAATTTAAACCTAAAATCTAAACCTAACCCCAAATCTAAACCTAAAATCTAAACCTAACCCCAAATCTAAACCTAACCCCAAATCTAAACCTATAATCTAAACCTAACCCCAAATCTAAACCTAAAATCTAAACCTAACCCCAAATCTAAACCTAACCCCAAATCTAAACCTAAAATCTAAACCTAACCCCAAATCTAAACCTAACCCCAAATCTAAACCTAAAATCTAAACCTAACCCCAAATCTAAACCTAACCCCAAATCTAAACCTAAAATCTAAACCTAACCCCAAATCTAAACCTAAAATCTAAACCTAACCCCAAATCTAAACCTAACCCCAAATCTAAACCTAAAATCTAAACCTAACCCCAAATCTAAACCTAAAATCTAAACCTAACCCCAAATCTAAACCTAAAATCTAAACCTAACCCCAAATCTAAACCTAATCCCAAATCTAAACCTAAAATCTAAACCTAACCCCAAATCTAAACCTAACCCCAAATCTAAACCTAAAATCTAAACCTAACCCCAAATCTAAACCTAACCCCAAATCTAAACCTAAAATCTAAACCTAACCCCAAATCTAAACCTAAAATCTAAACCTAACCCCAAATCTAAACCTAAAATCTAAACGTAAAATCTAAACCTAACCCCAAATCTAAACCTAATCCCAAATCTAAACCTAAAATCTAAACCTAACCCCAAATCTAAACCTGAAATCTAAACCTAACCCCAAATCTAAACCTAAAATCTAAACCTAACCCCAAATCTAAACCTAAAATCTAAACCTAACCCCAAATCTAAACCTAACCCCAAATCTAAACCTAAAATCTAAACCTAACCCCAAATCTAAACCTAAAATCTAAACCTAACCCCAAATCTAAACCTAAAATCTAAACGTAAAATCTAAACCTAACCCCAAATCTAAACCTAATCCCAAATCTAAACCTAAAATCTAAACCTAACCCCAAATCTAAACCTAACATCTAAACCTAACCCCAAATCTAAACCAAAAAATCTAAACCTAACCCCAAATCTAAACCTAAAATCTAAACCTAACCCCAAATCTAAACCTAAAATCTAAACCTAACCCCAAATCTAAACCTAAAATCTAAACCTAACCCCAAATCTAAACCTAACCCCAAATCTAAACCTAAAATCTAAACCTAACCCCAAATCTAAACCTAAAATCTAAACCTAACCCCAAATCTAAACCTAACCCCAAATCTAAACCTAAAATCTAAACCTAACCCCAAATCTAAACCTAACCCCAAATCTAAACCTAGAATCTAAACCTAACCCCAAATCTAAACCTAACCCCAAATCTAAACCTAAAATCTAAACCTAACCCCAAATCTAAACCTAACCCCAAATCTAAACCTAAAATCTAAACCCTACCCCAAATTTAAACCTAAAATCTAAACCTAACCCCAAATCTAAATCTAAAATCTAAACGTAACCTAAAATCTAAACCTAACCCCAAATCTAAACCTAAAATCTAAACCTAACCCCAAATCTAAACCTAACCCCAAATCTAAACCTAAAATCTAAACCTAACCCCAAATCTAAACCTAACCCCAAATCTAAACCTAACCCCAAATCTAAACCTAAAATCTAAACCTAACCCCAAATCTAAACCTGAAATCTAAACCTAACCCCAAATCTAAACCTAAAATCTAAACCTAACCCCAAATCTAAACCTAAAATCTAAACGTAACCCGAAATCTAAACCTAACCTTAAATCTAAAACTAAAATCTAAACCTAACCCCAAATCTAAACCTAACCCCAAATCTAAACCTAGAATCTAAACCTAACCCCAAATCTAAACCTAACCCCAAATCTAAACCTAAAATCTAAACCTAACCCCAAGTCTAAACCTAACCCCAAATCTAAACCTAAAATCTAAACCTAACGCCAAATTTAAACCTAAAATCTAAACCTAACCCCAAATCTAAATCTAAAATCTAAACCTAACCCCAAATCTAAATCTAAAATCTAAACCTAAAATCTAAACCTAACCCCAAGTCTAAACCTAAAATCTAAACCTAACCCCAAATCTAAACCTAAAATCTAAACCTAACCCCAAATCTAAATCTAAAATCTAAACCTAAAATCTAAACCTAACCCCAAGTCTAAACCTAAAATCTAAACCTAACCCCAAATCTAAACCTAACCCCAAATCTAAACCTAAAATCTAAACCTAACCCCAAATCTAAACCTAAAATCTAAACCTAACCCCAAATCTAAACCTAACCCAAAATCTAAACCTAAAATCTAAACCTAACCCCAAATCTAAACCTAAAATCTAAACCTAACCCCAAATCTAAACCTAAAATCTAAACCTAACCCCAAATCTAAACCTAACCCCAAATCTAAACCTAGAATCTAAACCTAACCCCAAATCTAAACCTAACCCCAAATCTAAACCTAAAATCTAAACCTAAACCCAAATCTAAACCTAACCCCAAATCTAAACCTAAAATCTAAACCTAACCCCAAATTTAAACCTAAAATCTAAACCTAACCCCAAATCTAAACCTAAAATCTAAACCTAACCCCAAATCTAAACCTAACCCAAAATCTAAACCTATAATCTAAACCTAACCCCAAATCTAAACCTAAAATCTAAACCTAACCCCAAATCTAAACCTAAAATCTAAACCTAACCCCAAATCTAAACCTAACCCCAAATCTAAACCTAAAATCTAAACCTAACCCCAAATCTAAACCTATAATCTAAACCTAACCCCAAATCTAAACCTAAAATCTAAACCTAACCCCAAATCTAAACCTAACCCCAAATCTAAACCTAAAATCTAAACCTAACCCCAAATCTAAACCTAAACCCAAATCTAAACCTAAAATCTAAACCTAACCCCAAATCTAAACCTAACCCCAAATCTAAACCTAAAATCTAAACCTAACCCCAAATCTAAACCTAAAATCTAAACCTAACCCCAAATCTAAACCTAACCCCAAATCTAAACCTAAAATCTAAACCTAACCCCAAATCTAAACCTAAAATCTAAACCTAACCTTAAATCTAAACCTAAAATCTAAACCTAACCCCAAATCTAAACCTAACCCCAAATCTAAACCTAAAATCTAAACCTAACCCCAAATCTAAACCTAAAATCTAAACCTAACCCCAAATCTAAACCTAACCCCAAATCTAAACCTAAAATCTAAACCTAACCCCAAATCTAAACCTAAAATCTAAACGTAAAATCTAAACCTAACCCCAAATCTAAACCTAATCCCAAATCTAAACCTAAAATCTAAACCTAACCCCAAATCTAAACCTAACCCCAAATCTAAACCTAACCCCAAATCTAAACCTAAAATCTAAACCTAACCCCAAATCTAAACCTAACCCCAAATCTAAACCTAAAATCTAAACCTAACCCCAAATCTAAACCTAAAATCTAAACCTAACCCCAAATCTAAACCTAAAATCTAAACGTAAAATCTAAACCTAACCCCAAATCTAAACCTAACCCCAAATCTAAACCTAAAATCTAAACCTAACCCCAAATCTAAACCTGAAATCTAAACCTAACCCCAAATCTAAACCTAAAATCTAAACCTAACCCCAAATCTAAACCTAAAATCTAAACCTAACCCCAAATCTAAACCTAACCCCAAATCTAAACCTAAAATCTAAACCTAACCCCAAATCTAAACCTAAAATCTAAACCTAACCCCAAATCTAAACCTAAAATCTAAACGTAAAATCTAAACCTAACCCCAAATCTAAACCTAATCCCAAATCTAAACCTAAAATCTAAACCTAACCCCAAATCTAAACCTAACATCTAAACCTAACCCCAAATCTAAACCAAAAAATCTAAACCTAACCCCAAATCTAAACCTAAAATCTAAACCTAACCCCAAATCTAAACCTAAAATCTAAACCTAACCCCAAATCTAAACCTAAAATCTAAACCTAACCCCAAATCTAAACCTAACCCCAAATCTAAACCTAAAATCTAAACCTAACCCCAAATCTAAACCTAAAATCTAAACCTAACCCCAAATCTAAACCTAACCCCAAATCTAAACCTAAAATCTAAACCTAACCCCAAATCTAAACCTAAAATCTAAACCTAACCCCAAATCTAAACCTAACCCCAAATCTAAACCTAAAATCTAAACCCTACCCCAAATTTAAACCTAAAATCTAAACCTAACCCCAAATCTAAATCTAAAATCTAAACGTAACCTAAAATCTAAACCTAACTCCAAATCTAAACCTAAAATCTAAACCTAACCCCAAATCTAAACCTAAAATCTAAACCTAACCCCAAATCTAAATCTAAAATCTAAACCTAAAATCTAAACCTAACCCCAAATCTAAACCTAACCCCAAATCTAAACCTAAAATCTAAACCTAACCCCAAATCTAAACCTAAAATCTAAACCTAACCCCAAACCTAACCCCAAATCTAAACCTAGAATCTAAACCTAACCCCAAATCTAAACCTAACCCCAAATCTAAACCTAAAATCTAAACCTAACCCCAAATCTAAACCTAACCCCAAATCTAAACCTAAAATCTAAACCCTACCCCAAATTTAAACCTAAAATCTAAACCTAACCCCAAATCTAAATCTAAAATCTAAACGTAACCTAAAATCTAAACCTAACCCCAAATCTAAACCTAAAATCTAAACCTAACCCCAAATCTAAACCTAAAATCTAAACCTAACCCCAAATCTAAATCTAAAATCTAAACCTAAAATCTAAACCTAACCCCAAATCTAAACCTAAAATCTAAACCTAACCCCAAATCTAAACCTAACCCCAAATCTAAACCTAAAATCTAAACCTAACCCCAAATCTAAACCTAAAATCTAAACCTAACCCCAAATCTAAACCTAACCCCAAATCTAAACCTAAAATCTAAACCTAACCCCAAATCTAAACCTAACCCCAAATCTAAACCTAAAATCTAAACCTAACCCCAAATCTAAACCTAAAATCTAAACCTAACCTTAAATCTAAACCTAAAATCTAAACCTAACCCCAAATCTAAACCTAACCCCAAATCTAAACCTAAAATCTAAACCTAACCCCAAATCTAAACCTAAAATCTAAACCTAACCCCAAATCTAAACCTAACCCCAAATCTAAACCTAAAATCTAAACCTAACCCCAAATCTAAACCTAAAATCTAAACGTAAAATCTAAACCTAACCCCAAATCTAAACCTAATCCCAAATCTAAACCTAAAATCTAAACCTAACCCCAAATCTAAACCTAACCCCAAATCTAAACCTAACCCCAAATCTAAACCTAAAATCTAAACCTAACCCCAAATCTAAACCTAACCCCAAATCTAAACCTAAAATCTAAACCTAACCCCAAATCTAAACCTAAAATCTAAACCTAACCCCAAATCTAAACCTAAAATCTAAACGTAAAATCTAAACCTAACCCCAAATCTAAACCTAATCCCAAATCTAAACCTAAAATCTAAACCTAACCCCAAATCTAAACCTGAAATCTAAACCTAACCCCAAATCTAAACCTAAAATCTAAACCTAACCCCAAATCTAAACCTAAAATCTAAACCTAACCCCAAATCTAAACCTAACCCCAAATCTAAACCTAAAATCTAAACCTAACCCCAAATCTAAACCTAAAATCTAAACCTAACCCCAAATCTAAACCTAAAATCTAAACGTAAAATCTAAACCTAACCCCAAATCTAAACCTAATCCCAAATCTAAACCTAAAATCTAAACCTAACCCCAAATCTAAACCTAACATCTAAACCTAACCCCAAATCTAAACCAAAAAATCTAAACCTAACCCCAAATCTAAACCTAAAATCTAAACCTAACCCCAAATCTAAACCTAAAATCTAAACCTAACCCCAAATCTAAACCTAAAATCTAAACCTAACCCCAAATCTAAACCTAACCCCAAATCTAAACCTAAAATCTAAACCTAACCCCAAATCTAAACCTAAAATCTAAACCTAACCCCAAATCTAAACCTAACCCCAAATCTAAACCTAAAATCTAAACCTAACCCCAAATCTAAACCTAAAATCTAAACCTAACCCCAAATCTAAACCTAACCCCAAATCTAAACCTAAAATCTAAACCCTACCCCAAATTTAAACCTAAAATCTAAACCTAACCCCAAATCTAAATCTAAAATCTAAACGTAACCTAAAATCTAAACCTAACTCCAAATCTAAACCTAAAATCTAAACCTAACCCCAAATCTAAACCTAAAATCTAAACCTAACCCCAAATCTAAATCTAAAATCTAAACCTAAAATCTAAACCTAACCCCAAATCTAAACCTAACCCCAAATCTAAACCTAAAATCTAAACCTAACCCCAAATCTAAACCTAAAATCTAAACCTAACCCCAAACCTAACCCCAAATCTAAACCTAGAATCTAAACCTAACCCCAAATCTAAACCTAACCCCAAATCTAAACCTAAAATCTAAACCTAACCCCAAATCTAAACCTAACCCCAAATCTAAACCTAAAATCTAAACCCTACCCCAAATTTAAACCTAAAATCTAAACCTAACCCCAAATCTAAATCTAAAATCTAAACGTAACCTAAAATCTAAACCTAACCCCAAATCTAAACCTAAAATCTAAACCTAACCCCAAATCTAAACCTAAAATCTAAACCTAACCCCAAATCTAAATCTAAAATCTAAACCTAAAATCTAAACCTAACCCCAAATCTAAACCTAAAATCTAAACCTAAAATCTAAACCTAACCCCAAATCTAAACCTAAAATCTAAACCTAACCCCAAATCTAAACCTAAAATCTAAACCTAACCCCAAATCTAAACCTAACCCCAAATCTAAACCTAAAATCTAAACCTAACCCCAAATCTAAATCTAACCCCAAATCTAAACCTAAAATCTAAACCTAACCCCAAATCTAAACCTAAAATCTAAACCTAACCCCAAGTCTAAACCTAACCCTAAATCTAAACCTAACCCCAAATCTAAACCTAAAATCTAAACCTAACCCCAAATCTAAACCTAACCCCAAATCTAAACCTAAAATCTAAACCTAACCCCAAATCTAAACCTATAATCTAAACCTAACCCCAAATCTAAACCTAAAATCTAAACCTAACCCCAAATCTAAACCTAACCCCAAATCTAAACCTAAAATCTAAACCTAACCCCAAATCTAAACCTAAACCCAAATCTAAACCTAAAATCTAAACCTAACCCCAAATCTAAACCTAACCCCAAATCTAAACCTAAAATCTAAACCTAACCCCAAATCTAAACCTAAAATCTAAACCTAACCCCAAATCTAAACCTAACCCCAAATCTAAACCTAAAATCTAAACCTAACCCCAAATCTAAACCTAAAATCTAAACCTAACCTTAAATCTAAACCTAAAATCTAAACCTAACCCCAAATCTAAACCTAACCCCAAATCTAAACCTAAAATCTAAACCTAACCCCAAATCTAAACCTAAAATCTAAACCTAACCCCAAATCTAAACCTAACCCCAAATCTAAACCTAAAATCTAAACCTAACCCCAAATCTAAACCTAAAATCTAAACGTAAAATCTAAACCTAACCCCAAATCTAAACCTAATCCCAAATCTAAACCTAAAATCTAAACCTAACCCCAAATCTAAACCTAACCCCAAATCTAAACCTAACCCCAAATCTAAACCTAAAATCTAAACCTAACCCCAAATCTAAACCTAACCCCAAATCTAAACCTAAAATCTAAACCTAACCCCAAATCTAAACCTAAAATCTAAACCTAACCCCAAATCTAAACCTAAAATCTAAACGTAAAATCTAAACCTAACCCCAAATCTAAACCTAATCCCAAATCTAAACCTAAAATCTAAACCTAACCCCAAATCTAAACCTGAAATCTAAACCTAACCCCAAATCTAAACCTAAAATCTAAACCTAACCCCAAATCTAAACCTAAAATCTAAACCTAACCCCAAATCTAAACCTAACCCCAAATCTAAACCTAAAATCTAAACCTAACCCCAAATCTAAACCTAAAATCTAAACCTAACCCCAAATCTAAACCTAAAATCTAAACGTAAAATCTAAACCTAACCCCAAATCTAAACCTAATCCCAAATCTAAACCTAAAATCTAAACCTAACCCCAAATCTAAACCTAACATCTAAACCTAACCCCAAATCTAAACCAAAAAATCTAAACCTAACCCCAAATCTAAACCTAAAATCTAAACCTAACCCCAAATCTAAACCTAAAATCTAAACCTAACCCCAAATCTAAACCTAAAATCTAAACCTAACCCCAAATCTAAACCTAACCCCAAATCTAAACCTAAAATCTAAACCTAACCCCAAATCTAAACCTAAAATCTAAACCTAACCCCAAATCTAAACCTAAAATCTAAACCTAACCCCAAATCTAAACCTAACCCCAAATCTAAACCTAGAATCTAAACCTAACCCCAAATTTAAACCTAACCCCAAATCTAAACCTAAAATCTAAACCTAACCCCAAATCTAAACCTAACCCCAAATCTAAACCTAAAATCTAAACCTAACCCCAAATTTAAACCTAAAATCTAAACCTAACCCCAAATCTAAACCTAAAATCTAAACCTAACCCCAAATCTAAACCCAGCACCAAATCTAAACCTAAAATCTAAACCTAACCCCAAATCTAAACCTAAAATCTAAACCTAACCCCAAATCTAAACCTAACCCCAAATCTAAACCTAAAATCTAAACCTAACCCCAAATCTAAATCTAACCCCAAATCTAAACCTAAAATCTAAACCTAACCCCAAATCTAAACCTAAAATCTAAACCTAACCCCAAGTCTAAACCTAACCCCAAATCTAAACCTAACCCCAAATCTAAACCTAAAATCTAAACCTAACCCCAAATCTAAACCTAACCCCAAATCTAAACCTAACCCCAAATCTAAACCTAAAATCTAAACCTAACCCCAAATCTAAACCTGAAGTCTAAACCTAACCCCAAATCTAAACCTAAAATCTAAACCTAACCCCAAATCTAAACCTAAAATCTAAACGTAACCCGAAATCGAAACCTAACCTTAAATCTAAAACTAAAATCTAAACCTAACCCCAAATCTAAACCTAGAATCTAAACCTAACCCCAAACCTAACCCCAAATCTAAACCTAGAATCTAAACCTAACCCCAAATCTAAACCTAACCCCAAATCTAAACCTAAAATCTAAACCTAACCCCAAATCTAAACCTAACCCCAAATCTAAACCTAAAATCTAAACCCTACCCCAAATTTAAACCTAAAATCTAAACCTAACCCCAAATCTAAATCTAAAATCTAAACGTAACCTAAAATCTAAACCTAACCCCAAATCTAAACCTAAAATCTAAACCTAACCCCAAATCTAAACCTAAAATCTAAACCTAACCCCAAATCTAAATCTAAAATCTAAACCTAAAATCTAAACCTAACCCCAAATCTAAACCTAAAATCTAAACCTAACCCCAAATCTAAACCTAACCCCAAATCTAAACCTAAAATCTAAACCTAACCCCAAATCTAAACCTAAAATCTAAACCTAACCCCAAATCTAAACCTAACCCCAAATCTAAACCTAAAATCTAAACCTAACCCCAAATCTAAATCTAACCCCAAATCTAAACCTAAAATCTAAACCTAACCCCAAATCTAAACCTAAAATCTAAACCTAACCCCAAGTCTAAACCTAACCCCAAATCTAAACCTAACCCCAAATCTAAACCTAAAATCTAAACCTAACCCCAAATCTAAACCTAACCCCAAATCCAAACCTAACCCCAAATCTAAACCTAAAATCTAAACCTAACCCCAAATCTAAACCTGAAATCTAAACCTAACCCCAAATCTAAACCTAAAATCTAAACCTAACCCCAAATCTAAACCTAAAATCTAAACGTAACCCGAAATCGAAACCTAACCTTAAATCTAAAACTAAAATCTAAACCTAACCCCAAATCTAAACCTAACCCCAAATCTAAACCTAGAATCTAAACCTAACCCCAAATCTAAACCTAACCCCAAATCTAAACCTAAAATCTAAACCTAACCCCAAATCTAAACCTAACCCCAAATCTAAACCTAAAATCTAAACCTAACCCCAAATTTAAACCTAAAATCTAAACCTAACCCCAAATCTAAATCTAAAATCTAAACCTAACCCCAAATCTAAATCTAAAATCTAAACCTAAAATCTAAACCTAACCCCAAGTCTAAACCTGAAATCTAAACCTAACCCCAAATCTAAACCTAAAATCTAAACCTAACCCCAAATCTAAATCTAAAATCTAAACCTAAAATCTAAACCTAACCCCAAGTCTAAACCTAAAATCTAAACCTAACCCCAAATCTAAACCTAACCCCAAATCTAAACCTAAAATCTAAACCTAACCCCAAATCTAAACCTAAAATCTAAACCTAACCCCAAATCTAAACCTAACCCCAAATCTAAACCTAAAATCTAAACCTAACCCCAAATCTAAACCTAAAATCTAAACCTAACCCCAAATCTAAACCTAACCCCAAATCTAAACCTAAAATCTAAACCTAACCCCAAATCTAAACCTAACCCCAAATCTAAACCTAAAATCTAAACCTAAACCCAAATCTAAACCTAACCCCAAATCTAAACCTAAAATCTAAACCTAACCCCAAATTTAAACCTAAAATCTAAACCTAACCCCAAATCTAAACCTAAAATCTAAACCTAACCCCAAATCTAAACCTAACCCAAAATCTAAACCTATAATCTAAACCTAACCCCAAATCTAAACCTAAAATCTAAACCTAACCCCAAATCTAAACCTAAAATCTAAACCTAACCCCAAATCTAAATCTAACCCCAAATCTAAACCTAAAATCTAAACCTAACCCCAAATCTAAACCTAAAATCTAAACCTAACCCCAAATCTAAACCTAACCCCAAATCTAAACCTAAAATCTAAACCTAACCCCAAATCTAAACCTAAAATCTAAACCTAACCCCAAATCTAAACCTAAAATCTAAACCTAACCCCAAATCTAAACCTAACCCCAAATCTCAACCTAAAATCTAAACCTAACCCCAAATCTAAACCTAAAATCTAAACCTAACCTTAAATCTAAACCTAAAATCTAAACCTAACCCCAAATCTAAACCTAAAATCTAAACCTAACCCCAAATCTAAACCTGAAATCTAAACCTAACCCCAAATCTAAACCTAAAATCTAAACCTAACCCCAAATCTAAACCTAAAATCTAAACGTAACCCGAAATCGAAACCTAACCTTAAATCTAAAACTAAAATCTAAACCTAACCCCAAATCTAAACCTAACCCCAAATCTAAACCTAGAATCTAAACCTAACCCCAAATCTAAACCTAACCCCAAATCTAAACCTAAAATCTAAACCTAACCCCAAATCTAAACCTAACCCCAAATCTAAACCTAAAATCTAAACCTAACCCCAAATTTAAACCTAAAATCTAAACCTAACCCCAAATCTAAATCTAAAATCTAAACCTAACCCCAAATCTAAATCTAAAATCTAAACCTAAAATCTAAACCTAACCCCAAGTCTAAACCTAAAATCTAAACCTAACCCCAAATCTAAACCTAAAATCTAAACCTAACCCCAAATCTAAATCTAAAATCTAAACCTAAAATCTAAACCTAACCCCAAGTCTAAACCTAAAATCTAAACCTAACCCCAAATCTAAACCTAACCCCAAATCTAAACCTAAAATCTAAACCTAACCCCAAATCTAAACCTAAAATCTAAACCTAACCCCAAATCTAAACCTAACCCAAAATCTAAACCTAAAATCTAAACCTAACCCCAAATCTAAACCTAAAATCTAAACCTAACCGCAAATCTAAACCTAACCCCAAATCTAAACCTAGAATCTAAACCTAACCCCAAATCTAAACCTAAAATCTAAACCTAAACCCAAATCTAAACCTAACCCCAAATCTAAACCTAAAATCTAAACCTAACCCCAAATTTAAACCTAAAATCTAAACCTAACCCCAAATCTAAACCTAAAATCTAAACCTAACCCCAAATCTAAACCTAACCCAAAATCTAAACCTATAATCTAAACCTAACCCCAAATCTAAACCTAAAATCTAAACCTAACCCCAAATCTAAACCTAAAATCTAAACCTAACCCCAAATCTAAACCTAAAATCTAAACCTAACCCCAAATCTAAACCTAACCCCAAATCTAAACCTAAAATCTAAACCTAACCCCAAATCTAAACCTAACCCCAAATCTAAACCTAAAATCTAAACCTAAACCCAAATCTAAACCTAACCCCAAATCTAAACCTAAAATCTAAACCTAACCCCAAATTTAAACCTAAAATCTAAACCTAACCCCAAATCTAAACCTAAAATCTAAACCTAACCCCAAATCTAAACATAACCCAAAATCTAAACCTATAATCTAAACCTAACCCCAAATCTAAACCTAAAATCTAAACCTAACCCCAAATCTAAACCTAACCCCAAATCTAAACCAAAAAATCTAAACCTAACCCCAAATCTAAACCTAAAATCTAAACCTAACCCCAAATCTAAACCTAAAATCTAAACCTAACCCCAAATCTAAACCTAACCCCAAATCTAAACCTAAAATCTAAACCTAACCCCAAATCTAAACCTAACCCAAAATCTAAACCTATAATCTAAACCTAACCCCAAATCTAAACCTAAAATCTAAACCTAACCCCAAATCTAAACCTAAAATCTAAACCTAACCCCAAATCTAAACCTAACCCCAAATCTAAACCTAAAATCTAAACCTAACCCCAAATCTAAACCTAAAATCTAAACCTAACCCCAAATCTAAACCTAACCCCAAATCTAAACCTAAAATCTAAACCTAACCCCAAATCTAAACCTAACCCCAAATCTAAACCTAAAATCTAAACCTAACCCCAAATCTAAACCTAAAATCTAAACCTAACCCCAAATCTAAACCTAAAATCTAAACCTAACCTTAAATCTAAACGTAAAATCTAAACCTAACCCCAAATCTAAACCTAACCCCAAATCTAAACCTAAAATCTAAACCTAACCCCAAATCTAAACCTAAAATCTAAACCTAACCCCAAATCTAAACCTAACCCCAAATCTAAACCTAAAAACTAAACCTAACCCCAAATCTAAACCTAAAATCTAAACCTAACCCCAAATCTAAACCTTACCCCAAATATAAACCTAAAATCTAAACCTAACCCCAAATCTAAACCTAAAATCTAAACCTAACCCCAAATCTAAACCTAAAATCTAAACCTAACCCCAAATCTAAACCTAACCCCAAATCTAAACCTAAAATCTAAACCTAACCCCAAATCTAAACCTAAAATCTAAACCTAACCCCAAATCTAAACCTAACCCCAAATCTAAACCTCAAATCTAAACCTAACCCCAAATCTAAACATAACCCCAAATCTAAACCTAAAATCTAAACCTAACCCCAAATCTAAACCTAACCCCAAATCTAAACCTAAAATCTAAACCTAACCTCAAATTTAAACCTAAAATCTAAACCTAACCCCAAATCTAAACCTAAAATCTAAACCTAACCCCAAATCTAAACCTAACCCCAAATCTAAACCTAAAATCTAAACCTAACCCCAAATCTAAACCTAACCCCAAATCTAAACCTAAAATCTAAACCTAACCCCAAATATAAACCTAAAATCTAAACCTAACCCCAAATCTAAACCTAAAATCTAAACCTAACCACAAGTCTAAACCTAACCCCAAATCTAAACCTATAATCTAAACCTAACCCCAAATCCAAACCTAAAATCTAAACCTAACCCCAAATCTAAACCTAACCCCAAATCTAAACCTAAAATCTAAACCTAACCCCAAATCTAAACCTAAAATCTAAACCTAACCCCAAATCTAAACCTAAAATCTAAACCTAACCACAAATCTAAACTTAACCCCAAATCTAAACCTAAAATCTAAACCTAACCCCAAATCTAAACCTAAAATCTAAGCCTAACCCCAAATCTAAACCTAAAATCTAAACCTAAAATCTAAACCTAACCCCAAATCTAAACCAAAAAATCTAAACCTAACCCCAAATATAAACCTAAAATATAAACCTAACCCCAAATCTAAACCTAAAATCTAAATCTAACCCCAAATCTAAACCTAAAATCTAAACCTAACCCCAAATCTAAACCTAAAATCTAAACCTAACCCCAAATCTAAACCTAAAATCTAAACGTAACCCGAAATCGAAACCTAACCTTAAATCTAAAACTAAAATCTAAACCTAACCCCAAATCTAAACCTAACCCCAAATCTAAACCTAAAATCTAAACCTAACCCCAAATCTAAACCTAACCCCAAATCTAAACCTAAAATCTAAACCTAACCCCAAATCTAAACCTAAAATCTAAACCTAACCCCAAATCTAAACCTAACCCCAAATCTAAACCTAAAAACTAAACCTAACCCCAAATCTAAACCTAAAATCTAAACCTAACCCCAAATCTAAACCTTACCCCAAATATAAACCTAAAATCTAAACCTAACCCCAAATCTAAACCTAAAATCTAAACCTAACCCCAAATCTAAACCTAAAATCTAAACCTAACCCCAAATCTAAACCTAACCCCAAATCTAAACCTAAAATCTAAACCTAACCCCAAATCTAAACCTAAAATCTAAACCTAACCCCAAATCTAAACCTAACCCCAAATCTAAACCTCAAATCTAAACCTAACCCCAAATCTAAACATAACCCCAAATCTAAACCTAAAATCTAAACCTAACCCCAAATCTAAACCTAACCCCAAATCTAAACCTAAAATCTAAACCTAACCTCAAATTTAAACCTAAAATCTAAACCTAACCCCAAATCTAAACCTAAAATCTAAACCTAACCCCAAATCTAAACCTAACCCCAAATCTAAACCTAAAATCTAAACCTAACCCCAAATCTAAACCTAACCCCAAATCTAAACCTAAAATCTAAACCTAACCCCAAATATAAACCTAAAATCTAAACCTAACCCCAAATCTAAACCTAAAATCTAAACCTAACCACAAGTCTAAACCTAACCCCAAATCTAAACCTATAATCTAAACCTAACCCCAAATCCAAACCTAAAATCTAAACCTCACCCCAAATCTAAACCTAACCCCAAATCTAAACCTAAAATCTAAACCTAACCCCAAATCTAAACCTAAAATCTAAACCTAACCCCAAATCTAAACCTAAAATCTAAACCTAACCACAAATCTAAACTTAACCCCAAATCTAAACCTAAAATCTAAACCTAACCCCAAATCTAAACCTAAAATCTAAGCCTAACCCCAAATCTAAACCTAAAATCTAAACCTAAAATCTAAACCTAACCCCAAATCTAAACCAAAAAATCTAAACCTAACCCCAAATATAAACCTAAAATATAAACCTAACCCCAAATCTAAACCTAAAATCTAAATCTAACCCCAAATCTAAACCTAAAATCTAAACCTAACCCCAAATCTAAACCTAAAATCTAAACCTAACCCCAAATCTAAACCTAAAATCTAAACGTAACCCGAAATCGAAACCTAACCTTAAATCTAAAACTAAAATCTAAACCTAACCCCAAATCTAAACCTAACCCCAAATCTAAACCTAAAATCTAAACCTAACCCCAAATCTAAACCTAACCCCAAATCTAAACCTAAAATCTAAACCTAACCCCAAATCTAAACCTAAAATCTAAACCTAACCCCAAATCTAAACCTAAAATCTAAACCTAACCACAAATCTAAACTTAACCCCAAATCTAAACCTAAAATCTAAACCTAACCCCAAATCTAAACCTGAAATCTAAGCCTAACCCCAAATCTAAACCTAAAATCTAAACCTAAAATCTAAACCTAACCCCAAATCTAAACCTAATCCCAAATCTAAACCTAAAATCTAAACCTAACCCCAAATCTAAACCTAAAATCTAAACCTAACCCCAAATCTAAACCAAAAAATCTAAACCTAACCCCAAATATAAACCTAAAATATAAACCTAACCCCAAATCTAAACCTAAAATCTAAATCTAACCCCAAATCTAAACCTAAAATCTAAACCTAACCCCAAATCTAAACCTAAAATCTAAACCTAACCCCAAATCTAAACCTAAAATCTAAACGTAACCCGAAATCGAAACCTAACCTTAAATCTAAAACTAAAATCTAAACCTAACCCCAAATCTAAACCTAACCCCAAATCTAAACCTAGAATCTAAACCTAACCCCAAATCTAAACCTAACCCCAAATCTAAACCTAAAATCTAAACCTAACCCCAAATCTAAACCTAAAATCTAAACCTAACCCCAAATTTAAACCTAAAATCTAAACCTAACCCCAAATCTAAATCTAAAATCTAAACGTAACCCGAAATCTAAACCTAACCTTAAATCTAAACCTAAAATCTAAACCTAACCCCAAATCTAAACCTAAAATCTAAACCTAACCCCAAATCTAAACCTAAAATCTAAACCTAAAATCTAAACCTAACCCCAAGTCTAAACCTAAAATCTAAACCTAACCCCAAATCTAAACCTAACCCCAAATCTAAACCTAAAATCTAAACCTAACCCCAAATCTAAACCTGAAATCTAAACCTAACCCCAAATCTAAACCTAACCCAAAATCTAAACCTAAAATCTAAACCTAACCCCAAATCTAAACCTAAAATCTAAACCTAACCCCAAATCTAAACCTAACCCCAAATCTAAACCTAGAATCTAAACCTAACCCCAAATCTAAACCTAACCCCAAATCTAAACCTAAAATCTAAACCTAAACCCAAATCTAAACCTAACCTAAAATCTAAACCTAAAATCTAAACCTAACCCCAAATTTAAACCTAAAATCTAAACCTAACCCCAAATCTAAACCTAAAATCTAAACCTAACCCCAAATCTAAACCTAACCCCAAATCTAAACCTATAATCTAAACCTAACCCCAAATCTAAACCTAAAATCTAAACCTAACCCCAAATCTAAACCTAACCCCAAATCTAAACCTAAAATCTAAACCTAACCCCAAATCTAAACCTAACCCCAAATCTAAACCTAAAATCTAAACCTAACCCCAAATCTAAACCTAAAATCTAAACCTAACCCCAAATCTAAACCTAAACCCAAATCTAAACCTAAAATCTAAACCTAACCCCAAATCTAAACCTAAAATCTAAACCTAACCTTAAATCTAAACCTAAAATCTAAACCTAACCCCAAATCTAAACCTAACCCCAAATCTAAACCTAAAATCTAAACCTAACCCCAAATCTAAACCTAAAATCTAAACCTAACCCCAAATCTAAACCTAACCCCAAATCTAAACCTAAAATCTAAACCTAACCCCAAATCTAAACCTAAAATCTAAACCTAACCCCAAATCTAAACCTAAAATCTAAACCTAAAATCTAAACCTAACCCCAAATCAAAACCTAACCCCAAATCTAAACCTAAAATCTAAACCTAACCCCAAATATAAACCTAAAATCTAAACCTAACCCCAAATCTAAACCTAAAATCTAAACGTAACCACAAGTCTAAACCTAACCCCAAATCTAAACCTATAATCTAAACCTAACCCCAAATCCAAACCTAAAATCTAAACCTAACCCCAAATCTAAACCTAACCCCAAATCTAAACCTAAAATCTAAACCTAACCCCAAATCTAAACCTAAAATCTAAACCTAACCACAAATCTAAACTTAACCCCAAATCTAAACCTAAAATCTAAACCTAACCCCAAATCTAAACCTAAAATCTAAGCCTAACCCCAAATCTAAACCTAAAATCTAAACCTAAAATCTAAACCTAACCCCAAATCTAAACCTAATCCCAAATCTAAACCTAAAATCTAAACCTAACCCCAAATCTAAACCTAAAATCTAAACCTAACCCCAAATCTAAACCAAAAAATCTAAACCTAACCCCAAATATAAACCTAAAATATAAACCTAACCCCAAATCTAAACCTAAAATCTAAATCTAACCCCAAATCTAAACCTAAAATCTAAACCTAACCCCAAATCTAAACCTAAAATCTAAACCTAACCCCAAATCTAAACCTAAAATCTAAACGTAACCCGAAATCGAAACCTAACCTTAAATCTAAACCTAAAATCTAAACCTAACCCCAAATCTAAACCTAAAATCTAAACCTAACCCCAAATCTAAACCTAAAATCTAAACCTAACCGCAAATCTAAACCTAACCCCAAATCTAAACCTAGAATCTAAACCTAACCCCAAATCTAAACCTAACCCCAAATCTAAACCTAAAATCTAAACCTAAACCCAAATCTAAACCTAACCCCAAATCTAAACCTAAAATCTAAACCTAACCCCAAATTTAAACCTAAAATCTAAACCTAACCCCAAATCTAAACCTAAAATCTAAACCTAACCCCAAATCTAAACCTAACCCAAAATCTAAACCTATAATCTAAACCTAACCCCAAATCTAAACCTAAAATCTAAACCTAACCCCAAATCTAAACCTAAAATCTAAACCTAACCCCAAATCTAAACCTAACCCCAAATCTAAACCTAAAATCTAAACCTAACCCCAAATCTAAACCTAAAATCTAAACCTAACCCCAAATCTAAACCTAACCCCAAATCTAAACCTAAAATCTAAACCTAACCCCAAATCTAAACCTAACCCCAAATCTAAACCTAAAATCTAAACCTAACCCCAAATCTAAACCTAAAATCTAAACCTAACCCCAAATCTAAACCTAAAATCTAAACCTAACCTTAAATCTAAACCTAAAATCTAAACCTAACCCCAAATCTAAACCTAACCCCAAATCTAAACCTAAAATCTAAACCTAACCCCAAATCTAAACCTAAAATCTAAACCTAACCCCAAATCTAAACCTAACCCCAAATCTAAACCTAAAATCTAAACCTAACCCCAAATCTAAACCTTACCCCAAATATAAACCTAAAATCTAAACCTAACCCCAAATCTAAACCTAAAATCTAAACCTAACCCCAAATCTAAACCTAAAATCTAAACCTAACCCCAAATCTAAACCTAACCCCAAATCTAAACCTAAAATCTAAACCTAACCCCAAATCTAAACCTAAAATCTAAACCTAACCCCAAATCTAAACCTAACCCCAAATCTAAACCTCAAATCTAAACCTAACCCCAAATCTAAACATAACCCCAAATCTAAACCTAAAATCTAAACCTAACCCCAAATCTAAACCTAACCCCAAATCTAAACCTAAAATCTAAACCTAACCTCAAATTTAAACCTAAAATCTAAACCTAACCCCAAATCTAAACCTAAAATCTAAACCTAACCCCAAATCTAAACCTAACCCCAAATCTAAACCTAAAATCTAAACCTAACCCCAAATCTAAACCTAACCCCAAATCTAAACCTAAAATCTAAACCTAACCCCAAATATAAACCTAAAATCTAAACCTAACCCCAAATCTAAACCTAAAATCTAAACCTAACCACAAGTCTAAACCTAACCCCAAATCTAAACCTATAATCTAAACCTAACCCCAAATCCAAACCTAAAATCTAAACCTAACCCCAAATCTAAACCTAACCCCAAATCTAAACCTAAAATCTAAACCTAACCCCAAATCTAAACCTAAAATCTAAACCTAACCCCAAATCTAAACCTAAAATCTAAACCTAACCACAAATCTAAACTTAACCCCAAATCTAAACCTAAAATCTAAACCTAACCCCAAATCTAAACCTAAAATCTAAGCCTAACCCCAAATCTAAACCTAAAATCTAAACCTAAAATCTAAACCTAACCCCAAATCTAAACCAAAAAATCTAAACCTAACCCCAAATATAAACCTAAAATATAAACCTAACCCCAAATCTAAACCTAAAATCTAAATCTAACCCCAAATCTAAACCTAAAATCTAAACCTAACCCCAAATCTAAACCTAAAATCTAAACCTAACCCCAAATCTAAACCTAAAATCTAAACGTAACCCGAAATCGAAACCTAACCTTAAATCTAAAACTAAAATCTAAACCTAACCCCAAATCTAAACCTAACCCCAAATCTAAACCTAAAATCTAAACCTAACCCCAAATCTAAACCTAACCCCAAATCTAAACCTAAAATCTAAACCTAACCCCAAATCTAAACCTAAAATCTAAACCTAACCCCAAATCTAAACCTAAAATCTAAACCTAACCACAAATCTAAACTTAACCCCAAATCTAAACCTAAAATCTAAACCTAACCCCAAATCTAAACCTGAAATCTAAGCCTAACCCCAAATCTAAACCTAAAATCTAAACCTAAAATCTAAACCTAACCCCAAATCTAAACCTAATCCCAAATCTAAACCTAAAATCTAAACCTAACCCCAAATCTAAACCTAAAATCTAAACCTAACCCCAAATCTAAACCAAAAAATCTAAACCTAACCCCAAATATAAACCTAAAATATAAACCTAACCCCAAATCTAAACCTAAAATCTAAATCTAACCCCAAATCTAAACCTAAAATCTAAACCTAACCCCAAATCTAAACCTAAAATCTAAACCTAACCCCAAATCTAAACCTAAAATCTAAACGTAACCCGAAATCGAAACCTAACCTTAAATCTAAAACTAAAATCTAAACCTAACCCCAAATCTAAACCTAACCCCAAATCTAAACCTAGAATCTAAACCTAACCCCAAATCTAAACCTAACCCCAAATCTAAACCTAAAATCTAAACCTAACCCCAAATCTAAACCTAAAATCTAAACCTAACCCCAAATTTAAACCTAAAATCTAAACCTAACCCCAAATCTAAATCTAAAATCTAAACGTAACCCGAAATCTAAACCTAACCTTAAATCTAAACCTAAAATCTAAACCTAACCCCAAATCTAAACCTAAAATCTAAACCTAACCCCAAATCTAAACCTAAAATCTAAACCTAAAATCTAAACCTAACCCCAAGTCTAAACCTAAAATCTAAACCTAACCCCAAATCTAAACCTAACCCCAAATCTAAACCTAAAATCTAAACCTAACCCCAAATCTAAACCTAAAATCTAAACCTAACCCCAAATCTAAACCTAAAATCTAAACCTAACCCCAAATCTAAACCTAAACCCAAATCTAAACCTAAAATCTAAACCTAACCCCAAATCTAAACCTAAAATCTAAACCTAACCTTAAATCTAAACCTAAAATCTAAACCTAACCCCAAATCTAAACCTAACCCCAAATCTAAACCTAAAATCTAAACCTAACCCCAAATCTAAACCTAAAATCTAAACCTAACCCCAAATCTAAACCTAACCCCAAATCTAAACCTAAAATCTAAACCTAACCCCAAATCTAAACCTAAAATCTAAACCTAACCCCAAATCTAAACCTAAAATCTAAACCTAAAATCTAAACCTAACCCCAAATCAAAACCTAACCCCAAATCTAAACCTAAAATCTAAACCTAACCCCAAATCTAAACCTAACCCCAAATCTAAACCTAAAATCTAAACCTAACCCCAAATATAAACCTAAAATCTAAACCTAACCCCAAATCTAAACCTAAAATCTAAACCTAACCCCAAATCTAAACCTAACCCCAAATCTAAACCTAAAATCTAAACCTAACCCCAAATCTAAACCTAAAATCTAAACCTAACCACAAATCTAAACTTAACCCCAAATCTAAACCTAAAATCTAAACCTAACCCCAAATCTAAACCTAAAATCTAAGCCTAACCCCAAATCTAAACCTAAAATCTAAACCTAAAATCTAAACCTAACCCCAAATCTAAACCTAATCCCAAATCTAAACCTAAAATCTAAACCTAACCCCAAATCTAAACCTAAAATCTAAACCTAACCCCAAATCTAAACCAAAAAATCTAAACCTAACCCCAAATATAAACCTAAAATATAAACCTAACCCCAAATCTAAACCTAAAATCTAAATCTAACCCCAAATCTAAACCTAAAATCTAAACCTAACCCCAAATCTAAACCTAAAATCTAAACCTAACCCCAAATCTAAACCTAAAATCTAAACGTAACCCGAAATCGAAACCTAACCTTAAATCTAAACCTAAAATCTAAACCTAACCCCAAATCTAAACCTAAAATCTAAACCTAACCCCAAATCTAAACCTAAAATCTAAACCTAAAATCTAAACCTAACCCCAAGTCTAAACCTAAAATCTAAACCTAACCCCAAATCTAAACCTAACCCCAAATCTAAACCTAAAATCTAAACCTAACCCCAAATCTAAACCTAAAATCTAAACCTAACCCCAAATCTAAACCTAACCCAAAATCTAAACCTAAAATCTAAACCTAACCCCAAATCTAAACCTAAACTCTAAACCTAACCCCAAATCTAAACCTAACCCCAAATCTAAACCTAGAATCTAAACCTAACCCCAAATCTAAACCTAACCCCAAATCTAAACCTAAAATCTAAACCTAAACCCAAATCTAAACCTAACCCCAAATCTAAACCTAAAATCTAAACCTAACCCCAAATTTAAACCTAAAATCTAAACCTAACCCCAAATCTAAACCTAAAATCTAAACCTAACCCCAAATCTAAACCTAACCCCAAATCTAAACCTATAATCTAAACCTAACCCCAAATCTAAACCTAAAATCTAAACCTAACCCCAAATCTAAACCTAACCCCAAATCTAAACCTAAAATCTAAACCTAACCCCAAATCTAAACCTAACCCCAAATCTAAACCTAAAATCTAAACCTAACCCCAAATCTAAACCTAACCCCAAATCTAAACCTAAAATCTAAACCTAACCCCAAATCTAAACCTAAAATCTAAACCTAACCCCAAATCTAAACCTAACCCCAAATCTAAACCTAAAATCTAAACCTAACCCCAAATCTAAACCTAAAATCTAAACCTAAAATCTAAACCTAACCCCAAGTCTAAACCTAAAATCTAAACCTAACCCCAAATCTAAACCTAACCCCAAATCTAAACCTAAAATCTAAACCCTACCCCAAATCTAAACCTAAAATCTAAACCTAACCCCAAATCTAAACCTAACCCAAAATCTAAACCTAAAATCTAAACCTAACCCCAAATCTAAACCTAAAATCTAAACCTAACCCCAAATCTAAACCTAAAATCTAAACGTAAAATCTAAACCTAACCCCAAATCTAAACCTAATCCCAAATCTAAACCTAAAATCTAAACCTAACCCCAAATCTAAACCTAACCCCAAATCTAAACCTAAAATCTAAACCTAACCCCAAATCTAAACCAAAAAATCTAAACCTAACCCCAAATCTAAACCTAAAATCTAAACCTAACCCCAAATCTAAACCTAAAATCTAAACCTAACCCCAAATCTAAACCTAACCCCAAATCTAAACCTAAAATCTAAACCTAACCCCAAATCTAAACCTAAAATCTAAACCTAACCCCAAATCTAAACCTAAAATCTAAACCTAACCCCAAATCTAAACCTAACCCCAAATCTAAACCTAAAATCTAAACCTAACCCCAAATCTAAACCTAACCCCAAATCTAAACCTAACCCCAAATCTAAACCTAAAATCTAAACCTAACCCCAAATCTAAACCTAACCCCAAATCTAAACCTAAAATCTAAACCTAACCCCAAATCTAAACCTAAAATCTAAACCTAACCCCAAATCTAAACCTAAAATCTAAACCTAACCACAAATCTAAACTTAACCCCAAATCTAAACCTAAAATCTAAACCTAACCCCAAATCTAAACCTAAAATCTAAACCTAACCTTAAATCTAAACCTAAAATCTAAACCTAACCCCAAATCTAAACCTAACCCCAAATCTAAACCTAAAATCTAAACCTAACCCCAAATCTAAACCTAAAATCTAAACCTAACCCCAAATCTAAACCTAACCCCAAATCTAAACCTAAAATCTAAACCTAACCCCAAATCTAAACCTAAAATCTAAACCTAACCCCAAATCTAAACCTAAAATCTAAACCTAAAATCTAAACCTAACCCCAAATCAAAACCTAACCCCAAATCTAAACCTAAAATCTAAACCTAACCCCAAATCTAAACCTAACCCCAAATCTAAACCTAAAATCTAAACCTAACCCCAAATATAAACCTAAAATCTAAACCTAACCCCAAATCTAAACCTAAAATCTAAACCTAACCACAAGTCTAAACCTAAACCCAAATCTAAACCTATAATCTAAACCTAACCCCAAATCCAAACCTAAAATCTAAACCTAACCCCAAATCTAAACCTAACCCCAAATCTAAACCTAAAATCTAAGCCTAACCCCAAATCTAAACCTAAAATCTAAACCTAAAATCTAAACCTAACCCCAAATCTAAACCTAATCCCAAATCTAAACCTAAAATCTAAACCTAACCCCAAATCTAAACCTAAAATCTAAACCTAACCCCAAATCTAAACCAAAAAATCTAAACCTAACCCCAAATATAAACCTAAAATATAAACCTAACCCCAAATCTAAACCTAAAATCTAAACCTAACCCCAAATCTAAACCTAAAATCTAAACCTAACCCCAAATCTAAAACCTAAAATCTAAACCTAACCCCAAATCTAAACCTAAAATCTAAACGTAACCCGAAATCGAAACCTAACCTTAAATCTAAAACTAAAATCTAAACCTAACCCCAAATCTAAACCTAACCCCAAATCTAAACCTAGAATCTAAACCTAACCCCAAATCTAAACCTAACCCCAAATCTAAACCTAAAATCTAAACCTAACCCCAAATCTAAACCTAAAATCTAAACCTAACCCCAAATTTAAACCTAAAATCTAAACCTAACCCCAAATCTAAATCTAAAATCTAAACGTAACCCGAAATCGAAACCTAACCTTAAATCTAAAACTAAAATCTAAACGTAACCCCAAATCTAAACCTAAAATCTAAACCTAACCCCAAATCTAAACCTAAAATCTAAACCTAAAATCTAAACCTAACCCCAAGTCTAAACCTAAAATCTAAACCTAACCCCAAATCTAAACCTAACCCCAAATCTAAACCTAAAATCTAAACCTAACCCCAAATCTAAACCTAAAATCTAAACCTAACCCCAAATCTAAACCTAACCCAAAATCTAAAACTAAAATCTAAACCTAACCCCAAATCTAAACCTAAAATCTAAACCTAACCCCAAATCTAAACCTAACCCCAAATCTAAACCTAGAATCTAAACCTAACCCCAAATCTAAACCTAACCCCAAATCTAAACCTAAAATCTAAACCTAAACCCAAATCTAAACCTAACCCCAAATCTAAACCTAAAATCTAAACCTAACCCCAAATTTAAACCTAAAATCTAAACCTAACCCCAAATCTAAACCTAAAATCTAAACCTAACCCCAAATCTAAACCTAACCCCAAATCTAAACCTATAATCTAAACCTAACCCCAAATCTAAACCTAAAATCTAAACCTAACCCCAAATCTAAACCTAACCCCAAATCTAAACCTAAAATCTAAACCTAACCCCAAATCTAAACCTAACCCCAAATCTAAACCTAAAATCTAAACCTAACCCCAAATCTAAACCTAACCCCAAATCTAAACCTAAAATCTAAACCTAACCCCAAATCTAAACCTAAAATCTAAACCTAACCCCAAATCTAAACCTAACCCCAAATCTAAACCTAAAATCTAAACCTAACCCCAAATCTAAACCTAAAATCTAAACCTAAAATCTAAACCTAACCCCAAGTCTAAACCTAAAATCTAAACCTAACCCCAAATCTAAACCTAACCCCAAATCTAAACCTAAAATCTAAACCTAACCCCAAATCTAAACCTAAAATCTAAACCTAACCCCAAATCTAAACCTAACCCAAAATCTAAACCTAAAATCTAAACCTAACCCCAAATCTAAACCTAAAATCTAAACCTAACCCCAAATCTAAACCTAAAATCTAAACGTAAAATCTAAACCTAACCCCAAATCTAAACCTAATCCCAAATCTAAACCTAAAATCTAAACCTAACCCCAAATCTAAACCTAACCCCAAATCTAAACCTAAAATCTAAACCTAACCCCAAATCTAAACCAAAAAATCTAAACCTAACCCCAAATCTAAACCTAAAATCTAAACCTAACCCCAAATCTAAACCTAAAATCTAAACCTAACCCCAAATCTAAACCTAAAATCTAAACCTAACCCCAAATCTAAACCTAACCCCAAATCTAAACCTAAAATCTAAACCTAACCCCAAATCTAAACCTAAAATCTAAACCTAACCCCAAATCTAAACCTAACCCCAAATCTAAACCTAAAATCTAAACCTAACCCCAAATCTAAACCTAACCCCAAATCTAAACCTAGAATCTAAACCTAACCCCAAATCTAAACCTAACCCCAAATCTAAACCTAAAATCTAAACCTAACCCCAAATCTAAACCTAACCCCAAATCTAAACCTAAAATCTAAACCTAACCCCAAATTTAAACCTAAAATCTAAACCTAACCCCAAATCTAAATCTAAAATCTAAACGTAACCTAAAATCTAAACCTAACCCCAAATCTAAACCTAAAATCTAAACCTAACCCCAAATCTAAACCTAAAATCTAAACCTAACCCCAAATCTAAATCTAAAATCTAAACCTAAAATCTAAACCTAAACCCAAATCTAAACCTAAAATCTAAACCTAACCCCAAATCTAAACCTAACCCCAAATCTAAACCTAAAATCTAAACCTAACCCCAAATCTAAACCTAAAATCTAAACCTAACCCAAAATCTAAACCTAAAATCTAAACCTAACCCCAAATCTAAACCTAAAATCTAAACCTAACCCCAAATCTAAACCTAACCCCAAATCTAAACCTAGAATCTAAACCTAACCCCAAATCTAAACCTAACCCCAAATCTAAACCTAAAATCTAAACCTAAACCCAAATCTAAACCTAACCCCAAATCTAAACCTAAAATCTAAACCTAACCCCAAATCTAAACCTAAAATCTAAACCTAACCCCAAATCTAAACCTAAAATCTAAACCTAACCCCAAATTTAAACCTAAAATCTAAACCTAACCCCAAATCTAAATCTAAAATCTAAACGTAACCTAAAATCTAAACCTAACCCCAAATATAAACCTAAAATCTAAACCTAACCCCAAATCTAAATCTAAAATCTAAACCTAAAATCTAAACCTAACCCCAAATCTAAACCTAAAATCTAAACCTAACCCCAAATCTAAACCTAACCCCAAATCTAAACCTAAAATCTAAACCTAACCCCAAATCTAAACCTAAAATCTAAACCTAACCCCAAATCTAAACCTAACCCCAAATCTAAACCTAAAATCTAAACCTAACCCCAAATCTAAATCTAACCCCAAATCTAAACCTAAAATCTAAACCTAACCCCAAATCTAAACCTAAAATCTAAACCTAACCCCAAGTCTAAACCTAACCCCAAATCTAAACCTAACCCCAAATCTAAACCTAAAATCTAAACCTAACCCCAAATCTAAACCTAACCCCAAATCTAAACCTAACCCCAAATCTAAACCTAAAATCTAAACCTAACCCCAAATCTAAACCTGAAATCTAAACCTAACCCCAAATCTAAACCTAAAATCTAAACCTAACCCCAAATCTAAACCTCAAATCTAAACCTAACCCCAAATCTAAACCTAACCTTAAATCTAAAACTAAAATCTAAACCTAACCCCAAATCTAAACCTAACCCCAAATCTAAACCTAGAATCTAAACCTGACCCCAAATCTAAACCTAACCCCAAATCTAAACCTAAAATCTAAACCTAACCCCAAATATAAACCTAACCCCAAATCTAAACCTAAAATCTAAACCTAACCCCAAATTTAAACCTAAAATCTAAACCTAACCCCAAATCTAAATCTAAAATCTAAACGTAACCCGAAATCGAAACCTAACCTTAAATCTAAACCTAAAATCTAAACCTAACCCCAAATCTAAACCTAAAATCTAAACCTAACCCCAAATCTAAATCTAAAATCTAAACCTAAAATCTAAACCTAACCCCAAGTCTAAACCTAAAATCTAAACCTAACCCCAAATCTAAACCTAACCCCAAATCTAAACCTAGAATCTAAACCTAACCCCAAATCTAAACCTAAAATCTAAACCTAACCCCAAATCTAAACCTAACCCAAAATCTAAACCTAAAATCTAAACCTAACCCCAAATCTAAACCTAAAATCTAAACCTAACCCCAAATCTAAACCTAACCCCAAATCTAAACCTAGAATCTAAACCTAACCCCAAATCTAAACCTAACCCCAAATCTAAACCTAAAATCTAAACCTAACCCCAAATCTAAACCTAACCCCAAATCTAAACCTAAAATCTAAACCTAACCCCAAATTTAAACCTAAAATCTAAACCTAACCCCAAATCTAAACCTAAAATCTAAACCTAACCCCAAATCTAAACCTAACCCAAAATCTAAACCTATAATCTAAACCTAACCCCAAATCTAAACCTAAAATCTAAACCTAACCCCAAATCTAAACCTAACCCCAAATCTAAACCTAAAATCTAAACCTAACCCCAAATCTAAACCTAACCCCAAATCTAAACCTAAAATCTAAACCTAACCCCAAATCTAAACCTAAAATCTAAACCTAACCCCAAATCTAAACCTAACCCCAAATCTAAACCTAAAATCTAAACCTAACCCCAAATCTAAACCTTACCCCAAATATAAACCTAAAATCTAAACCTAACCCCAAATCTAAACCTAAAATCTAAACCTAACCCCAAATCTAAACCTAAAATCTAAACCTAACCCCAAATCTAAACCTAACCCCAAATCTAAACCTAAAATCTAAACCTAACCCCAAATCTAAACCTAAAATCTAAACCTAACCCCAAATCTAAACCTAACCCCAAATCTAAACCTCAAATCTAAACCTAACCCCAAATCTAAACATAACCCCAAATCTAAACCTAAAATCTAAACCTAACCCCAAATCTAAACCTAACCCCAAATCTAAACCTAAAATCTAAACCTAACCTCAAATTTAAACCTAAAATCTAAACCTAACCCCAAATCTAAACCTAAAATCTAAACCTAACCCCAAATCTAAACCTAACCCCAAATCTAAACCTAAAATCTAAACCTAACCCCAAATCTAAACCTAACCCCAAATCTAAACCTAAAATCTAAACCTAACCCCAAATATAAACCTAAAATCTAAACCTAACCCCAAATCTAAACCTAAAATCTAAACCTAACCACAAGTCTAAACCTAACCCCAAATCTAAACCTATAATCTAAACCTAACCCCAAATCCAAACCTAAAATCTAAACCTAACCCCAAATCTAAACCTAACCCCAAATCTAAACCTAAAATCTAAACCTAACCCCAAATCTAAACCTAACCCAAAATCTAAACCTAAAATCTAAACCTAACCCCAAATCTAAACCTAAAATCTAAACCTAACCCCAAATCTAAACCTAAAATCTAAACGTAAAATCTAAACCTAACCCCAAATCTAAACCTAATCCCAAATCTAAACCTAAAATCTAAACCTAACCCCAAATCTAAACCTAACCCCAAATCTAAACCTAAAATCTAAACCTAACCCCAAATCTAAACCAAAAAATCTAAACCTAACCCCAAATCTAAACCTAAAATCTAAACCTAACCCCAAATCTAAACCTAAAATCTAAACCTAACCCCAAATCTAAACCTAAAATCTAAACCTAACCCCAAATCTAAACCTAACCCCAAATCTAAACCTAAAATCTAAACCTAACCCCAAATCTAAACCTAAAATCTAAACCTAACCCCAAATCTAAACCTAACCCCAAATCTAAACCTAAAATCTAAACCTAACCCCAAATCTAAACCTAACCCCAAATCTAAACCTAGAATCTAAACCTAACCCCAAATCTAAACCTAACCCCAAATCTAAACCTAAAATCTAAACCTAACCCCAAATCTAAACCTAACCCCAAATCTAAACCTAAAATCTAAACCTAACCCCAAATTTAAACCTAAAATCTAAACCTAACCCCAAATCTAAATCTAAAATCTAAACGTAACCTAAAATCTAAACCTAACCCCAAATCTAAACCTAAAATCTAAACCTAACCCCAAATCTAAACCTAAAATCTAAACCTAACCCCAAATCTAAATCTAAAATCTAAACCTAAAATCTAAACCTAAACCCAAATCTAAACCTAAAATCTAAACCTAACCCCAAATCTAAACCTAACCCCAAATCTAAACCTAAAATCTAAACCTAACCCCAAATCTAAACCTAAAATCTAAACCTAACCCAAAATCTAAACCTAAAATCTAAACCTAACCCCAAATCTAAACCTAAAATCTAAACCTAACCCCAAATCTAAACCTAACCCCAAATCTAAACCTAGAATCTAAACCTAACCCCAAATCTAAACCTAACCCCAAATCTAAACCTAAAATCTAAACCTAAACCCAAATCTAAACCTAACCCCAAATCTAAACCTAAAATCTAAACCTAACCCCAAATCTAAACCTAAAATCTAAACCTAACCCCAAATCTAAACCTAAAATCTAAACCTAACCCCAAATTTAAACCTAAAATCTAAACCTAACCCCAAATCTAAATCTAAAATCTAAACGTAACATAAAATCTAAACCTAACCCCAAATCTAAACCTAAAATCTAAACCTAACCCCAAATCTAAACCTAAAATCTAAACCTAACCCCAAATCTAAATCTAAAATCTAAACCTAAAATCTAAACCTAACCCCAAATCTAAACCTAAAATCTAAACCTAACCCCAAATCTAAACCTAACCCCAAATCTAAACCTAAAATCTAAACCTAACCCCAAATCTAAACCTAAAATCTAAACCTAACCCCAAATCTAAACCTAACCCCAAATCTAAACCTAAAATCTAAACCTAACCCCAAATCTAAATCTAACCCCAAATCTAAACCTAAAATCTAAACCTAACCCCAAATCTAAACCTAAAATCTAAACCTAACCCCAAGTCTAAACCTAACCCCAAATCTAAACCTAACCCCAAATCTAAACCTAAAATCTAAACCTAACCCCAAATCTAAACCTAACCCCAAATCTAAACCTAACCCCAAATCTAAACCTAAAATCTAAACCTAACCCCAAATCTAAACCTGAAATCTAAACCTAACCCCAAATCTAAACCTAAAATCTAAACCTAACCCCAAATCTAAACCTCAAATCTAAACCTAACCCCAAATCTAAACCTAACCCCAAATCTAAAACTAAAATCTAAACCTAACCCCAAATCTAAACCTAACCCCAAATCTAAACCTAGAATCTAAACCTGACCCCAAATCTAAACCTAACCCCAAATCTAAACCTAAAATCTAAACCTAACCCCAAATATAAACCTAACCCCAAATCTAAACCTAAAATCTAAACCTAACCTTAAATCTAAACCTAAAATCTAAACCTAACCCCAAATCTAAACCTAAAATCTAAACCTAACCCCAAATCTAAATCTAAAATCTAAACCTAAAATCTAAACCTAACCCCAAGTCTAAACCTAAAATCTAAACCTAACCCCAAATCTAAACCTAACCCCAAATCTAAACCTAGAATCTAAACCTAACCCCAAATCTAAACCTAAAATCTAAACCTAACCCCAAATCTAAACCTAACCCAAAATCTAAACCTAAAATCTAAACCTAACCCCAAATCTAAACCTAAAATCTAAACCTAACCCCAAATCTAAACCTAACCCCAAATCTAAACCTAGAATCTAAACCTAACCCCAAATCTAAACCTAACCCCAAATCTAAACCTAAAATCTAAACCTAACCCCAAATCTAAACCTAACCCCAAATCTAAACCTAAAATCTAAACCTAACCCCAAATTTAAACCTAAAATCTAAACCTAACCCCAAATCTAAACCTAAAATCTAAACCTAACCCCAAATCTAAACCTAACCCAAAATCTAAACCTATAATCTAAACCTAACCCCAAATCTAAACCTAAAATCTAAACCTAACCCCAAATCTAAACCTAACCCCAAATCTAAACCTAAAATCTAAACCTAACCCCAAATCTAAACCTAACCCCAAATCTAAACCTAAAATCTAAACCTAACCCCAAATCTAAACCTAAAATCTAAACCTAACCCCAAATCTAAACCTAACCCCAAATCTAAACCTAAAATCTAAACCTAACCCCAAATCTAAACCTTACCCCAAATATAAACCTAAAATCTAAACCTAACCCCAAATCTAAACCTAAAATCTAAACCTAACCCCAAATCTAAACCTAAAATCTAAACCTAACCCCAAATCTAAACCTAACCCCAAATCTAAACCTAAAATCTAAACCTAACCCCAAATCTAAACCTAAAATCTAAACCTAACCCCAAATCTAAACCTAACCCCAAATCTAAACCTCAAATCTAAACCTAACCCCAAATCTAAACATAACCCCAAATCTAAACCTAAAATCTAAACCTAACCCCAAATCTAAACCTAACCCCAAATCTAAACCTAAAATCTAAACCTAACCTCAAATTTAAACCTAAAATCTAAACCTAACCCCAAATCTAAACCTAAAATCTAAACCTAACCCCAAATCTAAACCTAACCCCAAATCTAAACCTAAAATCTAAACCTAACCCCAAATCTAAACCTAACCCCAAATCTAAACCTAAAATCTAAACCTAACCCCAAATATAAACCTAAAATCTAAACCTAACCCCAAATCTAAACCTAAAATCTAAACCTAACCACAAGTCTAAACCTAACCCCAAATCTAAACCTATAATCTAAACCTAACCCCAAATCCAAACCTAAAATCTAAACCTAACCCCAAATCTAAACCTAACCCCAAATCTAAACCTAAAATCTAAACCTAACCCCAAATCTAAACCTAACCCAAAATCTAAACCTAAAATCTAAACCTAACCCCAAATCTAAACCTAAAATCTAAACCTAACCCCAAATCTAAACCTAAAATCTAAACGTAAAATCTAAACCTAACCCCAAATCTAAACCTAATCCCAAATCTAAACCTAAAATCTAAACCTAACCCCAAATCTAAACCTAACCCCAAATCTAAACCTAAAATCTAAACCTAACCCCAAATCTAAACCAAAAAATCTAAACCTAACCCCAAATCTAAACCTAAAATCTAAACCTAACCCCAAATCTAAACCTAAAATCTAAACCTAACCCCAAATCTAAACCTAAAATCTAAACCTAACCCCAAATCTAAACCTAACCCCAAATCTAAACCTAAAATCTAAACCTAACCCCAAATCTAAACCTAAAATCTAAACCTAACCCCAAATCTAAACCTAACCCCAAATCTAAACCTAAAATCTAAACCTAACCCCAAATCTAAACCTAACCCCAAATCTAAACCTAGAATCTAAACCTAACCCCAAATCTAAACCTAACCCCAAATCTAAACCTAAAATCTAAACCTAACCCCAAATCTAAACCTAACCCCAAATCTAAACCTAAAATCTAAACCTAACCCCAAATTTAAACCTAAAATCTAAACCTAACCCCAAATCTAAATCTAAAATCTAAACGTAACCTAAAATCTAAACCTAACCCCAAATCTAAACCTAAAATCTAAACCTAACCCCAAATCTAAACCTAAAATCTAAACCTAACCCCAAATCTAAATCTAAAATCTAAACCTAAAATCTAAACCTAAACCCAAATCTAAACCTAAAATCTAAACCTAACCCCAAATCTAAACCTAACCCCAAATCTAAACCTAAAATCTAAACCTAACCCCAAATCTAAACCTAAAATCTAAACCTAACCCAAAATCTAAACCTAAAATCTAAACCTAACCCCAAATCTAAACCTAAAATCTAAACCTAACCCCAAATCTAAACCTAACCCCAAATCTAAACCTAGAATCTAAACCTAACCCCAAATCTAAACCTAACCCCAAATCTAAACCTAAAATCTAAACCTAAACCCAAATCTAAACCTAACCCCAAATCTAAACCTAAAATCTAAACCTAACCCCAAATCTAAACCTAAAATCTAAACCTAACCCCAAATCTAAACCTAAAATCTAAACCTAACCCCAAATTTAAACCTAAAATCTAAACCTAACCCCAAATCTAAATCTAAAATCTAAACGTAACATAAAATCTAAACCTAACCCCAAATCTAAACCTAAAATCTAAACCTAACCCCAAATCTAAACCTAAAATCTAAACCTAACCCCAAATCTAAATCTAAAATCTAAACCTAAAATCTAAACCTAACCCCAAATCTAAACCTAAAATCTAAACCTAACCCCAAATCTAAACCTAACCCCAAATCTAAACCTAAAATCTAAACCTAACCCCAAATCTAAACCTAAAATCTAAACCTAACCCCAAATCTAAACCTAACCCCAAATCTAAACCTAAAATCTAAACCTAACCCCAAATCTAAATCTAACCCCAAATCTAAACCTAAAATCTAAACCTAACCCCAAATCTAAACCTAAAATCTAAACCTAACCCCAAGTCTAAACCTAACCCCAAATCTAAACCTAACCCCAAATCTAAACCTAAAATCTAAACCTAACCCCAAATCTAAACCTAACCCCAAATCTAAACCTAACCCCAAATCTAAACCTAAAATCTAAACCTAACCCCAAATCTAAACCTGAAATCTAAACCTAACCCCAAATCTAAACCTAAAATCTAAACCTAACCCCAAATCTAAACCTCAAATCTAAACCTAACCCCAAATCTAAACCTAACCCCAAATCTAAAACTAAAATCTAAACCTAACCCCAAATCTAAACCTAACCCCAAATCTAAACCTAGAATCTAAACCTGACCCCAAATCTAAACCTAACCCCAAATCTAAACCTAAAATCTAAACCTAACCCCAAATATAAACCTAACCCCAAATCTAAACCTAAAATCTAAACCTAACCCCAAATTTAAACCTAAAATCTAAACCTAACCCCAAATCTAAATCTAAAATCTAAACGTAACCCGAAATCGAAACCTAACCTTAAATCTAAACCTAAAATCTAAACCTAACCCCAAATCTAAACCTAAAATCTAAACCTAACCCCAAATCTAAATCTAAAATCTAAACCTAAAATCTAAACCTAACCCCAAGTCTAAACCTAAAATCTAAACCTAACCCCAAATCTAAACCTAACCCCAAATCTAAACCTAAAATCTAAACCTAACCCCAAATCTAAACCTAAAATCTAAACCTAACCCCAAATCTAAACCTAACCCAAAATCTAAACCTAAAATCTAAACCTAACCCCAAATCTAAACCTAAAATCTAAACCTAACCCCAAATCTAAACCTAACCCCAAATCTAAACCTAGAATCTAAACCTAACCCCAAATCTAAACCTAACCCCAAATCTAAACCTAAAATCTAAACCTAACCCCAAATCTAAACCTAACCCCAAATCTAAACCTAAAATCTAAACCTAACCCCAAATTTAAACCTAAAATCTAAACCTAACCCCAAATCTAAACCTAAAATCTAAACCTAACCCCAAATCTAAACCTAACCCAAAATCTAAACCTATAATCTAAACCTAACCCCAAATCTAAACCTAAAATCTAAACCTAACCCCAAATCTAAACCTAACCCCAAATCTAAACCTAAAATCTAAACCTAACCCCAAATCTAAACCTAAAATCTAAACCTAACCCCAAATCTAAACCTAACCCCAAATCTAAACCTAAAATCTAAACCTAACCCCAAATCTAAACCTAACCCCAAATCTAAACCTAAAATCTAAACCTAACCCCAAATCTAAACCTAAAATCTAAACCTAACCCCAAATCTAAACCTAACCCCAAATCTAAACCTAAAATCTAAACCTAACCCCAAATCTAAACCTTACCCCAAATATAAACCTAAAATCTAAACCTAACCCCAAATCTAAACCTAAAATCTAAACCTAACCCCAAATCTAAACCTAAAAGCTAAACCTAACCCCAAATCTAAACCTAACCCCAAATCTAAACCTAAAATCTAAACCTAACCCCAAATCTAAACCTAAAATCTAAACCTAACCCCAAATCTAAACCTAACCCCAAATCTAAACCTCAAATCTAAACCTAACCCCAAATCTAAACATAACCCCAAATCTAAACCTAAAATCTAAACCTAACCCCAAATCTAAACCTAACCCCAAATCTAAACCTAAAATCTAAACCTAACCTCAAATTTAAACCTAAAATCTAAACCTAACCCCAAATCTAAACCTAAAATCTAAACCTAACCCCAAATCTAAACCTAACCCCAAATCTAAACCTAAAATCTAAACCTAACCCCAAATCTAAACCTAACCCCAAATCTAAACCTAAAATCTAAACCTAACCCCAAATATAAACCTAAAATCTAAACCTAACCCCAAATCTAAACCTAAAATCTAAACCTAACCACAAGTCTAAACCTAACCCCAAATCTAAACCTATAATCTAAACCTAACCCCAAATCCAAACCTAAAATCTAAACCTAATCCCAAATCTAAACCTAACCCCAAATCTAAACCTAAAATCTAAACCTAACCCCAAATCTAAACCTAAAATCTAAACCTAACCCCAAATCTAAACCTAAAATCTAAACCTAACCCCAAATCTAAACTTAACCCCAAATCTAAACCTAAAATCTAAACCTAACCCCAAATCTAAACCTAAAATCTAAGCCTAACCCCAAATCTAAACCTAAAATCTAAACCTAAAATCTAAACCTAACCCCAAATCTAAACCTAATCCCAAATCTAAATCTAATCCCAAATCTAAACCTAAAATCTAAACCTAACCCCAAATCTAAACCTAAAATCTAAACCTAACCCCAAATCTAAACCAAAAAATCTAAACCTAACCCCAAATATAAACCTAAAATATAAACCTAACCCCAAATCTAAACCTAAAATCTAAATCTAACCCCAAATCTAAACCTAAAATCTAAACCTAACCCCAAATCTAAACCTAAAATCTAAACCTAACCCCAAATCTAAACCTAAAATCTAAACGTAACCCGAAATCGAAACCTAACCTTAAATCTAAAACTAAAATCTAAACCTAACCCCAAATCTAAACCTAACCCCAAATCTAAACCTAGAATCTAAACCTAACCCCAAATCTAAACCTAACCCCAAATCTAAACCTAAAATCTAAACCTAACCCCAAATCTAAACCTAAAATCTAAACCTAACCCCAAATTTAAACCTAAAATCTAAACCTAACCCCAAATCTAAATCTAAAATCTAAACGTAACCCGAAATCGAAACCTAACCTTAAATCTAAACCTAAAATCTAAACCTAACCCCAAATCTAAACCTAAAATCTAAACCTAACCCCAAATCTAAATCTAAAATCTAAACCTAAAATCTAAACCTAACCCCAAATTTAAACCTAAAATCTAAACCTAACCCCAAATCTAAACCTAGAATCTAAACCTAACCCCAAATCTAAACCTAACCCCAAATCTAAACCTAAAATCTAAACCTAAACCCAAATCTAAACCTAACCCCAAATCTAAACCTAAAATCTAAACCTAACCCCAAATTTAAACCTAAAATCTAAACCTAACCCCAAATCTAAACCTAAAATCTAAACCTAACCCCAAATCTAAACCTAACCCCAAATCTAAACCTATAATCTAAACCTAACCCCAAATCTAAACCTAAAATCTAAACCTAACCCCAAATCTAAACCTAACCCCAAATCTAAACCTAAAATCTAAACCTAACCCCAAATCTAAACCTAACCCCAAATCTAAACCTAAAATCTAAACCTAACCCCAAATCTAAACCTAACCCCAAATCTAAACCTAAAATCTAAACCTAACCCCAAATCTAAACCTAAAATCTAAACCTAACCCCAAATCTAAACCTAACCCCAAATCTAAACCTAAAATCTAAACCTAACCCCAAATCTAAACCTAAAATCTAAACCTAACCTTAAATCTAAACCTAAAATCTAAACCTAACCCCAAATCTAAACCTAACCCCAAATCTAAACCTAAAATCTAAACCTAACCCCAAATCTAAACCTAAAATCTAAACCTAACCCTAAATCTAAACCTAACCCCAAATCTAAACCTAAAATCTAAACCTAACCCCAAATCTAAACCTAAAATCTAAACCTAACCCCAAATCTAAACCTAAAATCTAAACGTAAAATCTAAACCTAACCCCAAATCTAAACCTAAAATCTAAACCTAACCCCAAATCTAAACCTAACCCCAAATCTAAACCTAAAATCTAAACCTAAACCCAAATCTAAACCTAACCCCAAATCTAAACCTAAAATCTAAACCTAACCCCAAATCTAAACCTAAAATCTAAACCTAACCCCAAATCTAAACCTAAAATCTAAACGTAAAATCTAAACCTAACCCCAAATCTAAACCTAATCCCAAATCTAAACCTAAAATCTAAACCTAACCCCAAATCTAAACCTGAAATCTAAACCTAACCCCAAATCTAAACCTAAAATCTAAACCTAACCCCAAATCTAAACCTAAAATCTAAACCTAACCCCAAATCTAAACCTAAAATCTAAACCTAACCCCAAATCTAAACCTAAAATCTAAACCTAACCCCAAATCTAAACCTAAAATCTAAACCTAACCCCAAATCTAAACCTAATCCCAAATCTAAACCTAAAATCTAAACCTAACCCCAAATCTAAACCTAACCCCAAATCTAAACCTAAAATCTAAACCTAACCCCAAATCTAAACCAAAAAATCTAAACCTAACCCCAAATCTAAACCTAAAATCTAAACCTAACCCCAAATCTAAACCTAAAATCTAAACCTAACCCCAAATCTAAACCTAAAATCTAAACCTAAAATCTAAACCTAACCCCAAATCTAAACCTAAAATCTAAACCTAAACCCAAATCTAAACCTAACCCCAAATCTAAACCTAAAATCTAAACCTAACCCCAAATTTAAACCTAAAATCTAAACCTAACCCCAAATCTAAACCTAAAATCTAAACCTAACCCCAAATCTAAACCTAACCCCAAATCTAAACCTAAAATCTAAACCTAACCCCAAATCTAAACCTAAAATCTAAACCTAACCCCAAATCTAAACCTAACCTCAAATCTAAACCTAAAATCTAAACCTAACCCCAAATCTAAACCTAAAATCTAAACCTAACCCCAAATCTAAACCTAACCCCAAATCTAAACCTAAAATCTAAACCTAACCCCAAATCTAAACCTTACCCCAAATATAAACCTAAAATCTAAACCTAACCCCAAATCTAAACCTAAAATCTAAACCTAACCCCAAATCTAAACCTAACCCCAAATCTAAACCTAAAATCTAAACCTAACCCCAAATCTAAACCTAAAATCTAAACCTAACCCCAAATCTAAACCTAACCCCAAATCTAAACCTCAAATCTAAACCTAACCCCAAATCTAAACATAACCCCAAATCTAAACCTAAAATCTAAACCTAACCCCAAATCTAAACCTAACCCCAAATCTAAACCTAAAATCTAAACCTAACCTCAAATTTAAACCTAAAATCTAAACCTAACCCCAAATCTAAACCTAAAATCTAAACCTAACCCCAAATCTAAACCTAACCCCAAATCTAAACCTAAAATCTAAACCTAACCCCAAATCTAAACCTAACCCCAAATCTAAACCTAAAATCTAAACCTAACCCCAAATATAAACCTAAAATCTAAACCTAACCCCAAATCTAAACCGAAAATCTAAACCTAACCACAAGTCTAAACCTAACCCCAAATCTAAACCTATAATCTAAACCTAACCCCAAATCCAAACCTAAAATCTAAACCTAACCCCAAATCTAAACCTAACCCCAAATCTAAACCTAAAATCTAAACCTAACCCCAAATCTAAACCTAAAATCTAAACCTAACCCCAAATCTAAACCTAAAATCTAAACCTAACCACAAATCTAAACTTAACCCCAAATCTAAACCTAAAATCTAAACCTAACCCCAAATCTAAACCTAAAATCTAAGCCTAACCCCAAATCTAAACCTAAAATCTAAACCTAAAATCTAAACCTAACCCCAAATCTAAACCTAATCCCAAATCTAAAACTAATCCCAAATCTAAACCTAAAATCTAAACCTAACCCCAAATCTAAACCTAAAATCTAAACCTAACCCCAAATCTAAACCTAACCCCAAATCTAAACCTAGAATCTAAACCTAACCCCAAATCTAAACCTAACCCCAAATCTAAACCTAAAATCTAAACCTAACCCCAAATCTAAACCTAACCCCAAATCTAAACCTAAAATCTAAACCTAACCCCAAATTTAAACCTAAAATCTAAACCTAACCCCAAATCTAAACCTAAAATCTAAACCTAACCCCAAATCTAAACCTAACCCCAAATCTAAACCTATAATCTAAACCTAACCCCAAATCTAAACCTAAAATCTAAACCTAACCCCAAATCTAAACCTAACCCCAAATCTAAACCTAAAATCTAAACCTAACCCCAAATCTAAACCTAACCCCAAATCTAAACCTAAAATCTAAACCTAACCCCAAATCTAAACCTAACCCCAAATCTAAACCTAAAATCTAAACCTAACCCCAAATCTAAACCTAAAATCTAAACCTAACCCCAAATCTAAACCTAACCCCAAATCTAAACCTAAAATCTAAACCTAACCCCAAATCTAAACCTAAAATCTAAACCTAACCTTAAATCTAAACCTAAAATCTAAACCTAACCCCAAATCTAAACCTAAAATCTAAACCTAACCCCAAATCTAAACCTAAAATCTAAACCTAACCCCAAATCTAAACCTAAAATCTAAACGTAAAATCTAAACCTAATCCCAAATCTAAACCTAATCCCAAATCTAAACCTAAAATCTAAACCTAACCCCAAATCTAAACCTGAAATCTAAACCTAACCCCAAATCTAAACCTAAAATCTAAACCTAACCCCAAATCTAAACCTAAAATCTAAACCTAACCCCAAATCTAAACCTAACCCCAAATCTAAACCTAAAATCTAAACCTAACCCCAAATCTAAACCTAAAATCTAAACCTAACCCCAAATCTAAACCTAAAATCTAAACGTAAAATCTAAACCTAACCCCAAATCTAAACCTAATCCCAAATCTAAACCTAAAATCTAAACCTAACCCCAAATCTAAACCTAACCCCAAATCTAAACCTAAAATCTAAACCTAACCCCAAATCTAAACCAAAAAATCTAAACCTAACCCCAAATCTAAACCTAAAATCTAAACCTAACCCCAAATCTAAACCTAACCCCAAATCTAAACCTAAAATCTAAACCTAACCCCAAATCTAAACCTAAAATCTAAACCTAAACCCAAATCTAAACCTAACCCCAAATCTAAACCTAAAATCTAAACCTAACCCCAAATTTAAACCTAAAATCTAAACCTAACCCCAAATCTAAACCTAAAATCTAAACCTAACCCCAAATCTAAACCTAACCCCAAATCTAAACCTAAAATCTAAACCTAACCCCAAATCTAAACCTAAAATCTAAACCTAACCCCAAATCTAAACCTAACCTCAAATCTAAACCTAAAATCTAAACCTAACCCCAAATCTAAACCTAAAATCTAAACCTAACCCCAAATCTAAACCTAACCCCAAATCTAAACCTAAAATCTAAACCTAACCCCAAATCTAAACCTTACCCCAAATATAAACCTAAAATCTAAACGTAACCCCAAATCTAAACCTAAAATCTAAACCTAACCCCAAATCTAAACCTAAAATCTAAACCTAACCCCAAATCTAAACCTAACCCCAAATCTAAACCTAAAATCTAAACCTAACCCCAAATCTAAACCTAAAATCTAAACCTAACCCCAAATCTAAACCTAACCCCAAATCTAAACCTCAAATCTAAACCTAACCCCAAATCTAAACATAACCCCAAATCTAAACCTAAAATCTAAACCTAACCCCAAATCTAAACCTAACCTTAAATCTAAACCTAAAATCTAAACCTAACCTCAAATTTAAACCTAAAATCTAAACCTAACCCCAAATCTAAACCTAAAATCTAAACCTAACCCCAAATCTAAACCTAACCCCAAATCTAAACCTAAAATCTAAACCTAACCCCAAATCTAAACCTAACCCCAAATCTAAACCTAAAATCTAAACCTAACCCCAAATATAAACCTAAAATCTAAACCTAACCCCAAATCTAAACCTAAAATCTAAACCTAACCACAAGTCTAAACCTAACCCCAAATCTAAACCTATAATCTAAACCTAACCCCAAATCCAAACCTAAAATCTAAACCTAACCCCAAATCTAAACCTAACCCCAAATCTAAACCTAAAATCTAAACCTAACCCCAAATCTAAACCTAAAATCTAAACCTAACCCCAAATCTAAACCTAAAATCTAAACCTAACCACAAATCTAAACTTAACCCCAAATCTAAACCTAAAATCTAAACCTAACCCCAAATCTAAACCTAAAATCTAAGCCTAACCCCAAATCTAAACCTAAAATCTAAACCTATAATCTAAACCTAACCCCAAATCTAAACCAAAAAATCTAAACCTAACCCCAAATCTAAACCTAAAATATAAACCTAACCCCAAATCTAAACCTAAAATCTAAATCTAACCCCAAATCTAAACCTAAAATCTAAACCTAACCCCAAATCTAAACCTAAAATCTAAACCTAACCCCAAATCTAAACCTAAAATCTAAACGTAACCCGAAATCGAAACCTAACCTTAAATCTAAAACTAAAATCTAAACCTAACCCCAAATCTAAACCTAACCCCAAATCTAAACCTAGAATCTAAACCTAACCCCAAATCTAAACCTAACCCCAAATCTAAACCTAAAATCTAAACGTAAAATCTAAACCTAACCCCAAATCTAAACCTAAAATCTAAACCTAACCCCAAATCTAAACCTAACCCCAAATCTAAACCTAAAATCTAAACCTAACCCCAAATCTAAACCTAACCCCAAATCTAAACCTAAAATCTAAACCTAACCCCAAATCTAAACCTAAAATCTAAACCTAACCCAAAATCTAAACCTAAAATCTAAACGTAAAATCTAAACCTAACCCCAAATCTAAACCTAATCCCAAATCTAAACCTAAAATCTAAACCTAACCCCAAATCTAAACCTAACCCCAAATCTAAACCTAAAATCTAAACCTAACCCGAAATCTAAACCAAAAAATCTAAACCTAACCCCAAATCTAAACCTAAAATCTAAACCTAACCCCAAATCTAAACCTAAAATCTAAACCTAACCCCAAATCTAAACCTAAAATCTAAACCTAACCCCAAATCTAAATCTAAAATCTAAACCTAAAATCTAAACCTAACCCCAAATCTAAACCTAAAATCTAAACCTAACCCCAAATCTAAACCTAACCCCAAATCTAAACCTAAAATCTAAACCTAACCCCAAATCCAAACCTAAAATCTAAACCTAACCCAAAATCTAAACCTAAAATCTAAACCTAACCCCAAATCTAAACCTAAAATCTAAACCTAACCCCAAATCTAAACCTAACCCCAAATCTAAACCTAAAATCTAAACCTAACCCCAAATCTAAACCTAACCCCAAATCTAAACCTAAAATCTAAACCTAAACCCAAATCTAAACCTAACCCCAAATCTAAACCTAAAATCTAAATCTAACCCCAAATTTAAACCTAAAATCTAAACCTAACCCCAAATCTAAACCTAAAATCTAAACCTAACCCCAAATTTAAACCTAAAATCTAAACCTAACCCCAAATCTAAACCTAAAATCTAAACGTAACCTAAAATCTAAACCTAACCCCAAATCTAAACCTAAAATCTAAACCTAACCCCAAATCTAAACCTAAAATCTAAACCTAACCCCAAATCTAAATCTAAAATCTAAACCTAAAATCTAAACCTAACCCCAAATCTAAACCTAAAATCTAAACCTAACCCCAAATCTAAACCTAACTCCAAATCTAAACCTAAAATCTAAACCTAACCCCAAATCTAAACCTAAAATCTAAACCTAACCCCAAATCTAAACCTAACCCCAAATCTAAACCTAAAATCTAAACCTAACCCCAAATCTAAATCTAACCCCAAATCTAAACCTAAAATCTAAACCTAACCCCAAATCTAAACCTAAAATCTAAACCTAACCCCAAGTCTAAACCTAACCCCAAATCTAAACCTAACCCCAAATCTAAACCTAAAATCTAAACCTAACCCCAAATCTAAACCTAACCCCAAATCTAAACCTAACCCCAAATCTAAACCTAAATCTAAACCTAACCCCAAATCTAAACCTGAAATCTAAACCTAACCCCAAATCTAAACCTAAAATCTAAACCTAACCCCAAATCTAAACCTAAAATCTAAACGTAACCCGAAATCGAAACCTAACCTTAAATCTAAAACTAAAATCTAAACCTAACCCCAAATCTAAACCTAACCCCAAATCTAAACCTAGAATCTAAACCTAACCCCAAATCTAAACCTAACCCCAAATCTAAACCTAAAATCTAAACCTAACCCCAAATCTAAACCTAACCCCAAATCTAAACCTAAAATCTAAACCTAACCCCAAATCTAAACCTAAAATCTAAACCTAACCCCAAATCTAAATCTAAAATCTAAACGTAACCCGAAATCGAAACCTAACCTTAAATCTAAACCTAAAATCTAAACCTAACCCCAAATCTAAACCTAAAATCTAAACCTAACCCCAAATCTAAATCTAAAATCTAAACCTAAAATCCAAACCTAACCCCAAGTCTAAACCTAAAATCTAAACCTAACCCCAAATCTAAACCTAACCCCAAATCTAAACCTAAAATCTAAACCTAACCCCAAATCTAAACCTAAAATCTAAACCTAACCCCAAATCTAAACCTAACCCAAAATCTAAACCTAAAATCTAAACCTAACCCCAAATCTAAACCTAAAATCTAAACCTAACCCCAAATCTAAACCTAACCCCAAATCTAAACCTAGAATCTAAACCTAACCCCAAATCTAAACCTAACCCCAAATCTAAACCTAAAATATAAACCTAAACCCAAATCTAAACCTAACCCCAAATCTAAACCTAAAATCTAAACCTAACCCCAAATTTAAACCTAAAATCTAAACCTAACCCCAAATCTAAACCTAAAATCTAAACCTAACCCCAAATCTAAACCTAACCCAAAATCTAAACCTATAATCTAAACCTAACCCCAAATCTAAACCTAAAATCTAAACCTAACCCCAAATCTAAACCTAAAATCTAAACCTAACCCCAAATCTAAACCTAACCCCAAATCTAAACCTAAAATCTAAACCTAACCCCAAATCTAAACCTAACCCCAAATCTAAACCTAAAATCTAAACCTAACCCCAAATCTAAACCTAAAATCTAAACCTAACCCCAAATCTAAACCTAACCTCAAATCTAAACCTAAAATCTAAACCTAACCCCAAATCTAAACCTAAAATCTAAACCTAACCCCAAATCTAAACCTAACCCCAAATCTAAACCTAAAATCTAAACCTAACCCCAAATCTAAACCTTACCCCAAATATAAACCTAAAATCTAAACCTAACCCCAAATCTAAACCTAAAATCTAAACCTAACCCCAAATCTAAACCTAAAATCTAAACCTAACCCCAAATCTAAACCTAACCCCAAATCTAAACCTAAAATCTAAACCTAACCCCAAATCTAAACCTAACCCCAAATCTAAACCTCAAATCTAAACCTAACCCCAAATCTAAACATAACCCCAAATCTAAACCTAAAATCTAAACCTAACCCCAAATCTAAACCTAACCCCAAATCTAAACCTAAAATCTAAACCTAACCTCAAATTTAAACCTAAAATCTAAACCTAATCCCAAATCTAAACCTAAAATCTAAACCTAACCCCAAATCTAAACCTAACCCCAAATCTAAACCTAAAATCTAAACCTAACCCCAAATCTAAACCTAACACCAAATCTAAACCTAAAATCTAAACCTAACCCCAAATCTAAACCTAATCCCAAATCTAAAACTAATCCCAAATCTAAACCTAAAATCTAAACCTAACCCCAAATCTAAACCTAAAATCTAAACCTAACCCCAAATCTAAACCAAAAAATCTAAACCTAACCCCAAATATAAACCTAAAATATAAACCTAACCCCAAATCTAAACCTAAAATCTAAATCTAACCCCAAATCTAAACCTAAAATCTAAACCTAACCCCAAATCTAAACCTAAAATCTAAACCTAACCCCAAATCTAAACCTAAAATCTAAACGTAACCCGAAATCGAAACCTAACCTTAAATCTAAAACTAAAATCTAAACCTAACCCCAAATCTAAACCTAACCCCAAATCTAAACCTAGAATCTAAACCTAACCCCAAATCTAAACCTAACCCCAAATCTAAACCTAAAATCTAAACCTAACCCCAAATCTAAACCTAAAATCTAAACCTAACCCCAAATTTAAACCTAAAATCTAAACCTAACCCCAAATCTAAATCTAAAATCTAAACGTAACCCGAAATCGAAACCTAACCTTAAATCTAAACCTAAAATCTAAACCTAACCCCAAATCTAAACCTAAAATCTAAACCTAACCCCAAATCTAAATCTAAAATCTAAACCTAAAATCTAAACCTAACCCCAAGTCTAAACCTAAAATCTAAACCTAACCCCAAATCTAAACCTAACCCCAAATCTAAACCTAAAATCTAAACCTAACCCCAAATCTAAACCTAACATCTAAACCTAACCCCAAATCTAAACCTAACCCAAAATCTAAACCTAAAATCTAAACCTAACCCCAAATCTAAACCTAAAATCTAAACCTAACCCCAAATCTAAACCTAATCCCAAATCTAAACCTAGAATCTAAACCTAACCCCAAATCTAAACCTAAAATCTAAACCTAAACCCAAATCTAAACCTAACCCCAAATCTAAACCTAAAATCTAAACCTAACCCCAAATTTAAACCTAAAATCTAAACCTAACCCCAAATCTAAACCTAAAATCTAAACCTAACCCCAAATCTAAACCTAACCCCAAATCTAAACCTATAATCTAAACCTAACCCCAAATCTAAACCTAAAATCTAAACCTAACCCCAAATCTAAACCTAACCCCAAATCTAAACCTAAAATCTAAACCTAACCCCAAATCTAAACCTAACCCCAAATCTAAACCTAAAATCTAAACCTAACCCCAAATCTAAACCTAACCCCAAATCTAAACCTAAAATCTAAACCTAACCCCAAATCTAAACCTAAAATCTAAACCTAACCCCAAATCTAAACCTAACCCCAAATCTAAACCTAAAATCTAAACCTAACCCCAAATCTAAACCTAAAATCTAAACCTAACCTTAAATCTAAACCTAAAATCTAAACCTAACCCCAAATCTAAACCTAACCCCAAATCTAAACCTAAAATCTAAACCTAACCCCAAATCTAAACCTAAAATCTAAACCTAACCCCAAATCTAAACCTAACCCCAAATCTAAACCTAAAATCTAAACCTAACCCCAAATCTAAACCTAAAATCTAAACCTAACCCCAAATCTAAACCTAAAATCTAAACGTAAAATCTAAACCTAACCCCAAATCTAAACCTAATCCCAAATCTAAACCTAAAATCTAAACCTAACCCCAAATCTAAACCTAACCCCAAATCTAAACCTAAAATCTAAACCTAACCCCAAATCTAAACCTAACCCCAAATCTAAACCTAAAATCTAAACCTAACCCCAAATCTAAACCTAAAATCTAAACCTAACCCCAAATCTAAACCTAAAATCTAAACGTAAAATCTAAACCTAACCCCAAATATAAACCTAATCCCAAATCTAAACCTAAAATCTAAACCTAACCCCAAATCTAAACCTGAAATCTAAACCTAACCCCAAATCTAAACGTAAAATCTAAACCTAACCCCAAATCTAAACCTAACCCCAAATCTAAACCTAAAATCTAAACCTAACCCCAAATCTAAACCTAAAATCTAAACCTAACCCCAAATCTAAACCTAAAATCTAAACGTAAAATCTAAACCTAACCCCAAATCTAAACCTAATCCCAAATCTAAACCTAAAATCTAAACCTAACCCCAAATCTAAACCTAACCCCAAATCTAAACCTAAAATCTAAACCTAACCCCAAATCTAAACCAAAAAATCTAAACCTAACCCCAAATCTAAACCTAAAATCTAAACCTAACTCCAAATCTAAACCTAAAATCTAAACCTAACCCCAAATCTAAACCTAACCCCAAATCTAAACCTAAAATCTAAACCTAACCCCAAATCTAAACCTAAAATCTAAACCTAACCCCAAATCTAAACCTAACCCCAAATCTAAACCTAAAATCTAAACCTAACCCCAAATCTAAACCTAACCCCAAATCTAAACCTAGAATCTAAACCTAACCCCAATTCTAAACCTAACACCAAATCTAAACCTAAAATCTAAACCTAACCCCAAATCTAAACCTAACCCCAAATCTAAACCTAAAATCTAAACCTAACCCCAAATTTAAACCTAAAATCTAAACCTAACCCCAAATCTAAATCTAAAATCTAAACGTAACCTAAAATCTAAACCTAACCCCAAATCTAAACCTAAAATCTAAACCTAACCCCAAATCTAAACCTAAAATCTAAACCTAACCCCAAATCTAAATCTAAAATCTAAACCTAAAATCTAAACCTAACCCCAAATCTAAACCTAAAATCTAAACCTAAACCCAAATCTAAACCTAACCCCAAATCTAAACCTAAAATCTAAACCTAACCCCAAATCTAAACCTAAAATCTAAACCTAACCCCAAATCTAAACCTAACCCCAAATCTAAACCTAAAATCTAAACCTAACCCCAAATCTAAATCTAACCCCAAATCTAAACCTAAAATCTAAACCTAACCCCAAATCTAAAACTAAAATCTAAACCTAACCCCAAGTCTAAACCTAACCCCAAATCTAAACCTAACCCCAAATCTAAACCTAAAATCTAAACCTAACCCCAAATCTAAACCTAACCCCAAATCTAAACCTAACCCCAAATCTAAACCTAAAATCTAAACCTAACCCCAAATCTAAACCTGAAATCTAAACCTAACCCCAAATCTAAACCTAAAATCTAAACCTAACCCCAAATCTAAACCTAAAATCTAAACGTAACCCGAAATCGAAACCTAACCTTAAATCTAAAACTAAAATCTAAACCTAACCCCAAATCTAAACCTAACCCCAAATCTAAACCTAGAATCTAAACCTAACCCCAAATCTAAACCTAACCCCAAATCTAAACCTAAAATCTAAACCTAACCCCAAATCTAAACCTAAAATCTAAACCTAACCCCAAATTTAAACCTAAAATCTAAACCTAACCCCAAATCTAAATCTA